>NC_092133.1:5313110-5583110 GCF_043159975.1 Macaca nemestrina
AGCCCTGCAGTTATGAAAACCAACTCACACCCCAAAGGGACAGGTCCATTCTTTAAATAGACACAGTGTGGCTCTCAGTAGCTCTCTTTTCCTTAAACACTAAGAATAATTACGTAAAGTCAAGAACATCCAGTTTCCAACCAAATATGCAAGACTAAAATCACCGAGCCAAGTTAGCTGCAGAATTGAGAGGATCCAGTGCCTTCTGTGTGGGGTAGCCACTGTACAGGTGCATAACACAATGAAACTGGTTCTTTTGAAGTTTTTAATCATTTTTTTGTAAGCTGGAGTGATGCTGACAAGCAATGCTATCAGAATGCTGGCTCCATCCCTCAGCGGCACAGGGGACCTGCTTGGCCCAGGCAGGCATTGTTAATTGTTTTAGAACTTGTCTAAAACACCCAACATCCTGGGAGGGGCTTATTACAAAGATTCCTCTGAAATTGATGATGAGTCTGGAATTTCCCATCTTCCACAAATCATTTGTCAGGGTGCGTGTTATCAAAATATGAGCTGGCCCCTTCAAATGTATTTTAAACACTGTTAATGTATTTCCACATGTCACCAGCTGACAGCCCCACCATCCTCTCTTCTGCCACCAGGGAAATTTACATGCATTTGAATTCACTGGGCCGAGCCCAGGCTCCCCACACTGACAACCCATTTAACTCAGTGATAAGTTAATCTGTGTGCTGTTTGATAGATTTCTGTCTTTAACCCAAAACAGAGTTTGTGAAAATGATTCCGAGATAAATTTGCAGAACAGCAGCGCTGTGACCCCTAGTCCTTACGGAGGCTGCAACACTTGGAAATGTTCTATCCTATGGGGTCAGCTGGGTCCTGAGGGTGACCTCCCTCTGTGTGCCCTCTAACGTGCACTGCAGGCTCCTGTCGCCTCCGTTTTCAAAAACAAAATAGTTTTCATGTATTTATTCAATTAGTGGATAGTAAAATGGATCAGCCAATGTGCCAAAACGCAAACAGATTTAAAGAATTAGATTTTCTGCCTATTTATTTTATGCCAATGAGATCCATGTTACCAAATCCCCTGATGTTTTCGGATCATTGTATCCATTTCCTGGGACTGCAGTCACAACTTTTCACAGTGCAGGGGCCTCCAAGCCTCAGAAGTGTGTTCTCCTGCCGCTCTGGAGACCAGGAGTCCAGTTGTCAGTAAGGTGGGCTTCTCTGAGGCTCTGAGGGAGGAGCCACCCCCGGCTTTGTCCCAGCTTCTGGTGACACTTTGGTGCACCTCGGCCGCAGCAGCAGCAATGTGCCAACCCTGCGCTCCTCCCTCTCTCCTTTCCTTTCAATTCTCCCTCCTCCCGTTCTTCAATGGTAAACTGACAGTTCATTAAAGTGATGCCCACCCGCCCCGAGCTCCAGCTGGAAGTGCTCAGAAAGCTTTGGAGCAGGGCTGCCAGCCAGGAGAGAGTGTGGTCCTCAGGGCAGCGGCATGCGGTCAGGACAAAGCCACAGGGGCCGGCTTCAGGCTCCTGCACAGAGGAGCAAGGGGCTCATGAACAAGTCTTCTAACTTCCAGCCAACACTCCCATATCAAAAAACACACCACTCAGATCTGACACTCTCATGGTGCCAGGTCTACAGGGATGCAGGGGAAGCCTCTCACCGGAGGGAAAATTGGCCTCTGTGGCCAGGGAAGCAGGTGCCCTGAGGAAGTGACTCTTCAGCTATAATATAAAGGCTGACTGGGATCCACTAGGTGAGGGGCAAGGCAAGGCTGTTTCACTGCAGGACACAAAAGCCTGGGACTGGGGAGATTTTCATCACAGCATAGGAGCCAGGGGAGCTAGAGGCAGCCACCTGGCCAGCGAACCAGCAGGAAAAAAGTAGACATCACTCTTCAATCAAGGGACATTGGGGACCAACACATGAACACACGCCTCACCCAGCAGGGGCCTTGGCTGGCCTGGAGGAGAAGTACAGCCATCGCTGGATAGAGGGGAGGGGCCCTAGAGGACAGTCTCCTTAAGACATCTTCATGCACACTGCAGGCCATTATCTAATGCAGAGAGGGACGTTAGTGATGCCAGAGACAGGGGCACAATGGCAGACTCAAAGTCCTGGGAAGGCAAAAGAAGGGCCCCCACCCAGGAGGAGGAGCTTCCTCTGATGAGAGCAAGGCTCTTCCTCCTCCAGGACATGAAGGTGGAGACAGATGCAGGTGACGGGTTGAGGTGGTGGTGGGAAGATGCTCAGTCCCCTTCTAATGGTTTTGCTCAGTGACATAAGAATAAGTTCCTGGCTAGGAAATTGGTAGGGGGAAGCCAAATGAGGAGTTTGAGAAGGTGGGGAGGAGAAGATGGTGTGGAAGAATCACATTGAAGAGTGGGAGAGGAAACACACCAGAGCAGGGCAGGTGACTTGGCTGCATGGTCGAGTGTCCTTTGAATCAGTGGTCCTGATTTCAGGTTGAGGCCAATCAGTGGGGCTGCAGATTTTTGCCAGCAGGTGTCCAGGCTGGGGCAGGTGTCCAGGCTGGGGCAGGCTGGGAGCTTTGCCTTGCTAGTAGGTGGAGAGAAAGCAGGCAGGGGAATGGTGTGCAGTGCTCATGAGAGGAAGTACTCGAGAAAATGCCTTCGTGAGAGAGGAGACGGAGGGATGAGAATACACACGTGGGACGTCTAACCCTCTCTTCCTTCAGGTAGGGGAGACTCGGCCCCCTCGGCCCCACCCCAGACCAACTTCCTCCCAGAGAAGGCTCCAGCCTGGATCTTTCATGCACTCATGGGAAGCTGAGTGTGTCTGTCTCCTCTGACCTGGTGTCACCAGCTTTGTATGTCCATGCTCTCTTCAGTACCCCTGCCTGGAATGGTTGTCCTCCATCCTGCAAGACCTCAAATGCTACTGCTGCTGGGAAGCATTCCCTCACATCCTCAGCCTCCATGGCCCCTGCTTTCAAGAGCCCTGGCAGAAGGCACTGTGGCCTGGCCCCTGGCTCTTTTCTGAGCTGTCTGCGTGTCTGGCATGTTCTTCGGTGAGTTTGCAGCAGCAGGGGCAGAATCCAAGTGTAATCCGCTCACCACTGTGCTTTTGGGTTAGCATGGTTCTTGACACAAAGTAGGCGCTCAAGAGGTGCATGTTGTAATAATTTTATTCTATCCTGTGCAGTTCCTGATACACCTAGGGAGATGGAAACTTACTGTCAGTGATCAAATAGTGAAGGTGGGCAAAGGTTGCTGTGAGTGCATCCAGCCTTCCAGAAGGGTGTGGAACCTCTTTTGTTAAAAAAGCGACTGAGTCTGGACTTATTAAGGGCCGTGGTTATTTACTCAGAAACACCTGCACTGGCAGAGCAGCTGTATGGAGCTCACAGGCACCCAGAGATGCCGAAACCAACTGAGAGAGGATGCTGCCTCCCAACACCCCTGCTCCACCCCTGGGGGCCTACGTGAGGATGGAGAACTGGACGAAGCTCTGGTCCCAGCACAAAGGGCAGAGTCCCAGGACACTGGTTCAACTCCTTCCCATGGGAGCACTGGCCCTGCAGCAACAGGACTTGTGGTTGCCAGGGTTGATCATGCGACAGGAGGAGCATCTGCAGGGGTAGAGACAGTCACAAAGAACACCAAGCAGTTTTGGCTACTCACCAACTAGAAAGCTAGAAAACACTTAAAGTCTCAATCCAAAACGTTGCCAGCAGGAAATTCCCAGTGTTATGTTTCTAAATTAGGAAATAGTCAGGAACAATTTTCTGCACAAATCTAGAAAAAATATTCAAGTGTGGGGTCTGCAGCATTCTGTAAGCCCATACTCGAGGCTGCCGTCCAGAGGAGAATGCCATGCATCTGCCCAGCTGCCTGTGTGCATGTGGAAGCGGCTTTCTCAGCCACTTGCCACCAACCCAACTGCCTGCAGGGGCCCAGCAAGGGATGGTCGGGCATGAAGCGTGCCAACAAGGGTATGTTCCTTCCACAGAGGAGGCCAATAATCATGCTTTAAACAGGGGAATGTGGGCTCTGCAGAACAGATTGTCCATTGACCAAAATGAGCCAGAAATCCAGATTTAATAGGTGAACGTTCTTGACATTTGATATTGGTAATGATAGCAAAATTCTTTAAAATAGCCCAGGCCAGATGCAAGCACAGGCCAGCAGCACGCACCTCGAGCCGGTCTGTTCTCTTGAGCAGAAACTCCTTGTGGCTCTGCTTCCCATTTTCCATCGGTAAGGCCTCAGACGGTGCCAGTCCCACCTGAGAGCTCCATCCGTGGCGCTTTTACCTTCTGTTCCCTCCTCCCATCCTTGGATGCCAAGAGCCGAGAGGCGGGCACGACGTGACGAATCTCCTCCAAGCCCTCTGCAAATGCGGGGATATACATGGGGTGCAGGGCGCTGGTGAGGACAAATGCAAGCTGGATGCAAAGCTGTCAGCACAGGCCTCCAAACCACAGCAGTGGCGGCTCATGCCGTGCACACCTGCGGCTTGTTGACAGTGTAGAAATGAGAAATTTGGAAGCAATTGAACACCTCGTGAATTTGCACAACCAACCCGCACAAAGGTATTTAGCACAGGTGTTTCTGTAATTGTGATGCATGAGGACACTTCCTAGTGTTCGGCGGCCCCCAACACTCACGCCTCCACCTGCCAAGGGAGGTTGGGAGGCAGGTTTGGTCCCACATGGAGGCCAGACAAGGTGCAAGTTTGCCAGCAGGACCCACAGGCCCCCAGTGCATATTCTTACTCATATTTCATCTTAAGGCATCCTGGTCAGCCAGAGCGCCTGATCGCCTGCACAGCCTCTCCCTGCTCTGCTTGCTTGTAGGTTAGAGGGTCTGCAGGGGGCTCGCTGGAGATGCCCAGAGCATCAGCAGGCAGACAGGAGGTGGCAGGAAATGCTCATGCTCGCACCAGGGGCCATGATCAACTTGGAGAACTTGAAAGGAGGTCAGTCCAGGGAATTGCCTGCTGGAACAAGCGGCCCCAGGGTGGGGAGTTCAAAGTCACATGTCAACCGGAGCCAAGGCCTGGTGTGGGCCAGGGCACCAAGGACCCGGAGGCCCTGACACAAATGGATGACTGGAGGTGTGAGCAACCAGAAGTGTAGCAGGGAAGGAGGCAACTGGGAAGAGGCCACCGGGCACCAGAGTGAACTCTCCTTCCGGCTGTATGGCAAGAAAATCCCCAGTTCTCTCCCAGGCAGCCAGCCAATTGATACAGCCCTGGCATCCTGACCCACAGGCTGCAATGCGACCTTGACCTTTGCCCACAGAGTCACAGGTGGTCAGGCCAGACCAGCGCCACCTCAAAAGCAGTTACCACTGTCTCCCTAGCATCTTCTGCCTCCAAATCGGTGAAGTGTGCCTTGCCAGGTCCCCACGGCTCCCCACTTCTCCAGACACTAAGAGGTGGCTCAGACTTACACGTGGCCTGCCCTTCTGCCTGGATGCCTGTCTGGACAAAGAGGGAGAGAGCAGGGACAAAGGGCAAGCCACAAGCCCCATGCTGCCCTGCAAACCTGCACACCACGGCCGGCTTGCCAGGGGAACACAGGACAGGGCTGTGCGCAGAGCTATCTGGGAGCAAGGCACAGTGCAGGGGAGACAGAGCAGCGCCTCAGAATGCAGCCGGGGTCCCCCGTCCACGCGACGCCAGCAGCACAGGGAGCATCTGCAATCCAGAGCACCATTTGGCACTTCTTTCATTTTTAAGTAGTTTTCAATATTATTTCTCCGTCGCCACATGGTGAATTTTGTCCTTCTGAGAGCCAAAGACAAACACAGGCATGCTCGACATACACAATCGAAGGGAGCGGTTTCCTAGCAACAGGAGCCCAGACCACCAGGAGCCACTTCCCTCGCAGGGATGAGAGCACGTCCTGTGGGCGCCCATGGAGTCCTGAGAAATGGGCTGGGGTCTGCACAGCACCTCTTGGTGCAGGTGGTCCCTGCTGCTTGCAGTGGCGAAGACAAGCACCTCATGCATAGCACACATGTACCTATGTGCCTGCACGGGCGTCCACGGGCCCACACACACACCGTCACACCTTCTGTCTGCAGAAGCCAAACAAGGCACACCCAAGGCCAGCGGCACTGTGAGTGGGTTGCTGCATCCTGCTCAGCTCTGCTCTTCCTCATCCGAAAATCAGGAATGAGGCCCAGGGGGCGGAGCTGCGTACCTCACACAGGCATCCGGGACTCTGCCTCAGGTTCTCACTGGACTAAAAGTAGATTCCAGCCCCGCGCAGATGTGCTGAAGCCCCTGGCACACACCTGGAAACCTCCACGTTTCACTCTTTCTTGGGGTGATTTTTCACTATTCTAAAGTCTGAAAACAATTATTAATAAAATTAATGCAAAGCACATAGCAGGCACTCCAAAGGGACAGGACCTAGCCCCCAGTCCCCTGCTACCCCAAAGCGCAGGGTCTCACTGCATCTAACCCATGGCATGTCTCTATTCCAATAGCGTTGCTTGGTTCTCTTCAGTCCTGCCTCGGCAGATTCCCCGGGTTCTAAGCGATGCTCCCCACTGCTTTAGGAACGGGATGACATTGGCAGAAGGGATCCATGTAGTCTTCGCTACAGCAAAGGAATCCATTCCAGTTTTGACACTTTACCCTGTAAATGGTAGTCGTACTTAAACCCTTTTATTAATTCTCCCACTTTTAAAATCTGCTTGCTTTGGCTTTTCTCGTTAAATATGCCTGTCATCTACAAATAAAGTCTTCTTATTTTTGTTTTTCCATTTTCAGTATGTATCTCTTTTTTTAACATCTTGTAATTTTAGTTTAAACAGCCATGATCATATTAAGGAATGCAATTTAAGGTCTGTATGAGTCGTCAAAATGGCAAAGGTACCCTAAAGGATGAAAAGGAGAATTGGCCCATGTGGAAGATGAGAGACACGCTCTAAGATGATACGTGGAATATTATCTTCTCTGAGCTGAAAATGTAAACAAACCTCCAAATAAAACAGAAAAGGACTGACTCAGCCCCACACTTTTCTCTCGTTTGAGAACCTGTGGCAATACTGGTCTAAAATGAACCTATATACCCGCCAAAAAAACCTGAAACCAGCCAACATCCAACCAAGAAATAACCCCTAACCCCCATGGCTTGGAACCCTGCGAAAGCTAGAGCCCCCGCCTGCCATAACATCTCTGCACCCTCAGCCTGGCTTCCCATATTCTGAGGGCACCACTCACAGCAGGTGGAACACCTTGCTGTTTCCAAACCTGGGAACATGCAACAAGCAGAGAAGTCTCCAAAATGTATTAATATTATTATTATTTCTTCTCCTTTATTATTATTATTACTATTTCTTCCCCTGTTCATTTCTAATTTGGTTTATGTTCACTTTCTCCTTTTCACTTGTAGTTAGATTCTCTGGAGATTTATAAATGTTATTGTTTTTGCACTGTCTTTCAGAAAACTAGCTCTTGGATGTATTCATCACGTCTATAATTTCTGTTGCTTTCCTCTTCCTACTAGAGAATGAAGCCCCTGAAATCCTCTGTTCTTTTACGTTTATTTAGATTTTCTTTAGGGCTTTGTTTAGTGTCCATTTGCCTTTGTGTTTGGATCAAAGGGTAATCTTTTAATTAGAAGGTTTTATCATTTGTATTTATATTCCATCTTGTTACAGAAAATTTTTAATAGAGATGAGTGATTCCTGTTATGGCAAAATAGTATTGCATGTATCTATTTACTCTTATTATTTATGTTGACGACCTCCCCTCTACTCCTACTTTATTTGCATTTCCTACTCATAGTGAATGCGTGTATCGCCTTATGATTGTGTTTTTGTCAATATCTAACCATCTCCACTGTTACTTTTCTCATGGATTTTATTTAAAATACCTTGATGCTATATTATTTGACCCTATCCAAGGAATTTAATTAATGTCATGCATTTATTATTTTTTATATTTTTATCGAAATAAATAAGACTTCTAATCTAGTATTTAAGATTGAGCATGCATATCTGTTTTCCTTCTCTATTTCTAATCTTTTCTTTTTGTGTAGTTGGATGTCTAATAAGCAACATTCTGTTAGATTTTAATTTTTAACCTACCCTGTGACCTGGAGTTTTTTGGATGGGTGAATTTAAACCCTTGTGGTCACTGGCATAGTCTTCAACACTGTCTGTTGTTACCTCGTTTAGAGAAGCCTCATCACTAGTCATTTTTGATGCATTAACCATGGTCTACCTGGACGTAACCTTTGAAATTACTTGGAAGGTACGCGCTCCATTCTTCTCACTGCTATGGTCTCAGGCATCACACCCAAATTTGTAAAATGGCTGTCATCCCAGTGCTCATGAGGTCTCAGCACCACTGGCCTTTGGGGTTCTTTTAGGGAGGGTGGGGGCCATGCTTGCACACCCAGCCTTGCCCATTTTTCACTACTTTAGTCCTGTATTTTGAGACCTTTTTTTTTTTCTTCTGGTTTTGGCATCTCGCCTTTGTTCATTCATGGAGGAAATCCATATTGAGCTCACACCCTGCAAACACTGCCCCAGGCACAGAGGACTCACCAGAGGGCAAAGTGGGGAGTCTCTGGTCTGTGCTCCAAGGTTCTAGTGGAAGAAGACAGGCAATGTACCAACATGGTAGAGAGTAAGGAGCACTGTGGAGAAAATGAGGCAAGGTCAGAGACAGGGAGAGGAAGACAGGGAGCCATCTTCTGTGGGGTCACAGGCTACACTGGCATTAAAACCAAGAACCAAATGAAGAGAGAAATAAGACATGGAAATAACTGGTGGGGAAAGTGAGGTAGTGGGAATAGCCAGTGCAAAGGCCCTGGGGCATGTTCTTAAAGATCAACAAGGGAGTGAGTAGGGCTGGAGCAGGGAGGAAAATTGACAAGACCAGGGCAGGGGAGAAGGGCTGGAATGCAGGAGGGGGTCTTGAGAAGCTTTTCAGCAGAAAAGTGATTTACATTAAAAGTGGTCTGATTAATTTTTTTGTTTGTTTTTTGTTTTTTGTGAGATGGAGTTTCGCTCTTGTTGCCCAGGCTGGAGTGCAATGACATGATCTTGGCTCACTGCAACCTCTGCCTCCAGGGTTCAAGTGATTCTCCTGACTCAGCCTCCCGAGTAGCTGGCATTACAGGTGCATGCTACCATGCCCAGCTAATTTTTGTATTTTTTAGTAGAGACGGGGTTTCATCATATTGGTCAGGCTGGTCTCAAACTTCTGATCTCAGGCAATCTGCCTGCCTCAGCTTTCCAAAGTGCTGGGATTACAGGCCTGAGCCACCATGCCCGGCTAGTCTGATTAAATTTTAAAGGATCCCTCTGGCCTCTTGTGAGGGCCAGGCTGCAGGGAGGCCAGGTAGAAGGTTGTTGCCCCTGTTCAGGCCCCTTAGAGTCTGGTGGTGAGGCACAGTCAGAGCTGGAGACCTTTCAGAGCAGTACTGACAATTTGCTGATGCATTGGATATGAGGTGGAGAAAGAAAGAAGTTGAGGTGATTGAGTTCCAATTATTATCCATAGGTTAGACATAGCCATAATCCCCCCACTCTTAACATTCTTCTTGACTCTTGCTCTATCCATAACTGTCCATCTCCCATTCATATATTTTACTTATCTCTTAGATTTTTTAGTTTCACAGGTCAGCAAAAGTGTTTTCCCACAATTATATTTTTATTTAAGATATCTGTATTTCAGGCTTATCTCAGCCTTCCTGTGATCTCAGAACAGAACCAGGGTTGATCAGAAGTTCTGGGAAATGCAAGTCTTACAGGGCCTTCCCGTTGTTTTTACATGAGAATGACGGTGCAGCTTATGTTATGGGCTGAACTGTGTCCCCCAAAATTCATATGTTGAAGCCCTAACCCCCAGTACCTCAGAATGGGGCTATATTTGGAGACAGGGTCTTTAAAGAAATAATGAAGTTAGTATGAGGCCGTTAGGGTGGGCCCTAATTCAGTCTGACTGGTTTCTTATAAGAAGAGGAAATCTGGACATGCAGAGAGAGTCATCAGGAAAGCACACACACAGAGGAAAAAGTGGCTGTGAGGACTCAGTAAGAAGGCAGCCGTTGGCAAGCCAGGGAGGGAGGCCTCAGGAGGAACCAGCCCCGTGGACAGCTTGATCATGGACTTCCAGCCTCCACAACTGTCGGAAAATAACCACCCAACCTGTGGTATTTTGTTATGGCAGCCCTAAAAAACTAATAGAACTTGCATGCTTTTTCTTTAGATATTATGAAACCATTATTCTGCTCTCTTCTTTCTTTGATTGTTACAGTTGAGAAGTTTGAAGCTCTCTTGATTTTAGTTCTTCTAAATGTGCTCCATTTTCATTTTGTGGAACTTGGAGAATTCTTTTTTTTTCTGGAAATTTAAGAATGTTACCATAGTTCAGTATAATCCAACATATGGTGGTCAAACCTTCTCCCCATGCCAGGCTTCCTGCAAAATGTTACGGATATAAAGAGAAACAAATAGGACTCTTGTCATGAGAAGCTCATGCTCCTCTGGCAGGGGTCAGAGGAGGAAATGAAGCAGGATGTAACTACTGCCATGGAAGGGGACAGTTTCAGGTATGCAGGTGGTAACAGAAGGAACTGGGTACTCAGGGAGACTCTCCAGGAAAATATCTTGGTCTTTACTTGACAAAGAAGAAAGTTACCTGTTGTGTTGCAGAGAGTGGGGTGAAGAGTGAAGTCATTCCACAAAGAGGGAGATCTTACAAAACCTCAAATATGTGAAACCAAACCAAATCAAGAAAAAAGTACAGTGTAGCCAGGATCATGGAACCTGGTGTGCCAAGAGTCTGGCTAGGAAGTTAGACCATGGCAGAAGCTAGGGGTGAGTGGGGACCAAATTTGCATTTCAGAAATGGAAATGCTCCACACTACAAAACAATCGTTGCAGAGGGGAGAAATGATCAGTGAGGATATTCTCCATTTCAGAGATAGCAACCAGACACAACTAGCTGAAACAATAGAGAAACAAATCAGCTCGAGTATGGACAGACACAAGAGTAGGGTGGATTTCTCCCAAACGTATTCCACCTTGCTCACCTCTGGTGCCCTGCAACACGTGACTCTCTCAGCCCCACCTTTACCAGTAAGGCTTCAGGAGCTCTGGGCCTGTGGGCACTATGGCCAATAGGAGAAAAAATGTTCCTGCCTTCTCTAGTGAGGGTCTGAGACTCACCTGGAGGATTGTGACTGTGCCTGGGGCATGGAGTGTGCAGACTGCCTGGAGCAATCCCAGGTCGCGATTCAAGCTCCTGCAGAGGCAGCATCCTTAGACAGCTGAGGACCACATACGAGAGCAGACCAATGCCTGCACAAAAGGAGAATTCTGCTAGGAAGGAGGAAAGGAGATGGAGGCTGTGGGACTGGGGAGAGCATCAGTAGCCTTTAGAGAAGGCAAGGAGAGCAGGGAGTCCTCCAGGAGGCTGGAGCCGTGAGGCTGGAAAGGAATAGCCAGACATGAATCCATAAACCCCATCACCAAAATTTAGGGCCCAGCTGTGGTGCTTGGTGATGCTTCCTATTTATTCTACCTGGAACACGACTCTTTCATTTTTTCAATATTGGCTTTATTTAATTTCATTAATATTTCTCTAGTACTTATTTTACTTTATTAAGTTCTAGAACTTAATCAATCACCCTGATTATGAAATCTGTTTCTCTGGCTCTCCAAGAACCTCAGAGTTGTTTGTTTTGTTTGTTTGTTTGTTTGTTTGTTTGTTTTTTGAGACAGAGTCTCACTCTGTCACCCAGGCTGGAGTGCAATGGTGTGGTCTTGGCTCACTGCAACATCTGCTTTCCAGGTTCAAGCAATTATCCTGCCTCAGCCTCCCAAGTAGCTGGGATTACAGGCACACACCACCACACCTGGCTAATTTTTTGTATTTTCAGTAGACAACGGGATTTCGCTATGTTGACCAGACTGGTCTCGAATTCCTGACCTCAGGCGATCCACCCACCTCAGCCTCCCAAAATGCTGGGATTACAGGTGTGAGCTACTGCACCCAGCCAAGAACCTCACAGTTCTACTCTATGTGTCTGTCATATTTTCTTACGTTTTATCTCTTTGTCAGTTTCTCCCACATTCTAGAGGCATTGCCTTCACCTATATGTTTCAGCATGACCTGTTTTGTAATTGTGGCCCCACCACTGCCTAGATTTGTGACATTGGCAATACACTTAATCTCCAAATCTCAGTTTCTTATCTACAAAATTGGGATAGTAATGGCTTTTACTTTGTAGGGTTGCTGTGGATATTAAATGAAATGATGTATGTAAAACGCCTGGCAGAGAGGAGCTGCTTAATACAAGCTAGCCATTCTTGCTTTCATTTTTATTTTTATTTTCTCATTATTGTTGTGATTAGGAGTGTATGTTTCGAATGTCTGTTGTTTGACAGCATCAATCCTAATTTTCATGTTTCCAAGAGCGATTTGACTTCACTGGCAGAGTGCAGCTTGCTCTGTTTTGGTCTCGTGGTTGCCACATTGCCTTCCCTTTTCCTGGGAGTGGATCACAGTCCTTTGCCAAACTCTCAGGTTTCCCATGGGAGATCCATTCCAGGACGAGATTCATCTTTATACTTCTGCTTTTTGTTTTATTTGAAATAAGACAACTTTTGCAATGGAAACCACTGTTCTTTCCAACACACAGAGACCAGGCTGTCTGGGAGGCAGCTGTGAATCATCCTGGTGCTGAGTTAACAACATGGTAAACAGCCAACAGCAGACACCATGGTGCAGTAAGGCAGACACTTGTGCAAGGAGCCATTTCACAGAATCCTATGGCCTGAGGAACGGGCTGTGTGTGACGTCCACATCACATAGAGGTGGTGCATCTCTTTCTCTCTAATACCCCCACCCCCACTACCCAGCCCCTGGCCAGTAGCTTCCAGAATTGGACCAGATACTTGTGCCAGACACAAAATATGCTCTTAGACATCTGTAACAGAGTCGCCATAAAGTAACACTTTTAGGAAATGTCTGTTGAGCACCTACTATAGTACTCCTATTCTAGGAGCTAGAGATATCATAATGAACAACACCAACAAAGACCCCTGCCATTGTACAGCTCCACTCGGATGACTAAAGCCCCATGGTGAAGCCACATAGGGGTCCAAGGCCTGTTCACAGCCCACGGCTGAGGGCTCCCACCCAGCCGGCACCTGCCCATCGGCCCCCACCTGCCGCAATCAGAAACTTCCTGCACCACAGCATTGGTTTGCACTGTTGCCAATTATTCAGGTCAACCACGAGTGTGAAATGCCATAGAGTGATTTCTGGAATATTCTAGAGTCCTACTCTTCTAGGGGTGGCTTTTACTGAGAATTTCTTTTCTTTTTTTTCTCTCCATCCCCCCAATATGATTTCATGAGTATTTTCATGGAAAACAGAAACAGGGCCCAAGGGAAATGTCTCCAATATTTCCCCCCAACCCCCTTTGTCATCTTCTTGGATGTGTTTCTCCAGTGCTCTTTTAAACACTCCATTTTCAGTGATTTTAAGGTTGTCCCACTCAGCACCATGTGTCCTTTTAATGACATTTTTTGCTGGAGTGTGTACTCAACCTTTTTTTATATAAGAGGTGTTCCTTTGAGATGCCGCCAATCTGATCTCATCGGAAGTTTATGAGAAAACCCAATATGCTCCGGTCCTACTGCCGAGAGGGCTTGGCAGGCGCGGCGCACACCAGCGAGCCAGATTTATCCTCAGCTCAGTGCAAACACGGCCGATCATTCTCCCGGCTTTGTCCTGTGCTGACTGGTTCCAGAGTGGTCTCTGGGGCTCAGCATTCCTGCCAGAATGTTCATGACATCACTCATATTATTAATAATTACAGGTTATTCACAGATGGACGGGCAGATGGACACACGGCAGCAGAGATTTGTTTAATCTCAGCAAGACTATTTCCCCTACATATTTCCCTTTGCCCACTCTGGCTGCCTCCCTGGAGAAAAAAATTAATGAAAAAACAAAATGTCTATGAAAGGAAAATGAAAATCCTGCCAGAGGTTTTGTTGCAGTTTTCCCCCTTCAGGAGGAAAAAGTGACCCATCTCCCTTCTCCTTCTCAGCACGGTCTCTGGGACACGCTCCTTTGTGAGCTTTCGAACTACAAACATTCCTGAAGACAGACATAGTCCGGTCCTGCATCAGACCCTGGGATTGCTGCAGGCTTGATCTAGGCTTGATCTTTGCAATTTGTAATCCAAAATTCACGGCGGGAAAGAGTCATGGCTTATTTTATTATATTTTATTTTACTATTCAATATTCTTTGACTGATCCACAGTTACTTCCCAGAATTCTAGAAGGACAATGGAGCATCTTTCAGCCTCTGGAGTACCAGGAACTAGGCAGGAAGAGGTGCACTGCTGAGCGAGGGACCGCTGAGCACCTCCTCTTGGTCAGCTGTGAAGGGGAGCAGCCCCACTTGCTCGAGGCTTGAGGTCACTCAGCCAGGACTAAGCCAACTTTGGCATGTACAGAGAGGAAGCTGTCTCCATGAGGATGGGTGAAGATAGCTGCCCATCAGCTGGCCCTACAAACGATGAGGGGAAGAACCTTCTGGACCCTCCGTGTACTGTTTTTAAGTTGCGTTTACGGTCCCCACACCTCTCTTCTGCAGACACTTGTGCTCAGTCTAAAGTCACATCCTCCATTGCCATTCAGCCTCTCTCTTCCCTTTTCCTTCATTCTATCCAACAACTCGAAACAATGGCCCTCATTCCCCCAAGCGCTGCACAATAGTCATGATTTAGTAAAAATGAGACAAACTTCTCTCCCGTTGATGAAGAACATTATTTCCCTTCAGCTCAGTTCTGATTACCTCTTCACCAAAATTTAAGCGGCTTAAATGCTCTTTTCCTGGCCCTTAAAGGAGAAAGCCTTAAAACCTTTGCATATGATTGAAACCAGGCTCACATGATCCTTGGATGCTCTGTTAACATCTCCTGTCACTACAGATACTAAGGAATAATCACAGACAATGTGAAGACGGTCATGGTTTGTTTGCTGTTGGAGCAAGCAAGACATAATGGTGGTGTCACCCAGTTGTAACAAGAAAGATATTTTCAGGAAACATTTCACCTTATAAGTGTCTCTCAACACAAAATATGTTGGGGTGAAAGAGATACTGATCATTTTTTAAACATCCAGGTATTTGACTGTGCTCAACCTGTCTTGTGCTGTTTGTCTGCCAAATCTTTTCGTGTGTGCAAACACCACCTGGCCGTCAGAGACTTGGCAACTGGGCTTTGATACAACTTGTGTAAACCTGGCCTAAAGCTACCAAACATTTCTATATTGCCCACATTCAGCAATATTAGGTGATACGGTTTGGCTCTGTG
The DNA here is from genome assembly GCF_043159975.1 of Macaca nemestrina. Taxonomy (NCBI): domain Eukaryota; kingdom Metazoa; phylum Chordata; class Mammalia; order Primates; family Cercopithecidae; genus Macaca; species Macaca nemestrina. Next base: position 5,328,407 of record NC_092133.1, read on the forward strand.
TCTCCACCCACATCTCATCTTGAATTGTAATCCCCACATGTCAAAGGAGGGACCTGGGGAGAGGTCATCGAATCACGTGAGTGGTTTCCCCTCTGCTGTTCTCGTGATAGTGAAGGAGTTCTCATGAGATCAGATGGTTTTAAAAACGACGGTTTCCCCTGTGCCCTCTCTCTCTCCTGTCCCCACATAAGATGTGCCTTGCTTTCCCTTTGCCTCCTGCCATGATTGTAAACTTTCCTGAGGCCTCTCCAGCCATGTGGAATTGTGACACAATTAAATCTCTTCTGTCTATGAAGTACCCAGTCTCATGTAGTATATTTTTAGCAGTGTGAGAACGATCTATATTAGTTCTTCTGCGGATTCATCATAGTTCCACGATTATCAACAGAACCTACACTTTTCTGATAAGAACTAACCCATTTAATTGCTTGAAAAGGTTGCCAATGTAGCTATCTTTTAGAATTTACCACTTCGCAACCTATAAGGTCTTAACTCATGGAGAATGCCTGGTGTACAGTGAGAGTTTAATAAATACATTCTTCTTCAACAAGAACATGCATACACATAAAGATGTGGACTCCATCCTCCCAAATGAAATCTCCTACCTCCCAGTGTAAAGGCAGGGTCATTTTGAAATCAGTTAATGGCAGAGAGAGAGACAGACCAATCAGGCTGTCCTGGTTGATACACACGGCACACAGCTTATTAAATATTGAAACTCTTTAGAAAAGTCTACTGACTGCAAAGTCCAATCACCTGTGGTGATTGAGAACACACGGATTCTACAAATCACACCCAAATGCACTACCCACATCTTCTGACAGAAGCTACCCACAGTGGTGCTCTAGGGACCAGGAGAGGGTGCTATAAACCACCAGTCACCTCACTGGGTTATTTCTTCTGATGGCACAGATTTATGTCAGTGAGTCCCCCACTCTACTTTTCTCAGCCAGCAGAAATTCATGTGCAGACCAGTTAGCTAAGTTGGGGCTCTAGTCTGAGGCCGGCTAAGGTAGCCCAACTAACTGGCCCACCTGGGGCTTCTACCTTTGACCTTGGCTTCATTAGCACAGTGCTTTTGCCCCCTGAGCCAAGTAGGCTGTTGAAATATAGATCGGCTGCCTTCTCCTAATTTCCCCTTCCTCTGGCAGAGGTGCTAATGAACAGGGCAGTGGCCAAAGAGTGTAATGGGAGAAGAAATCGATTTGGGAGTCACAAATTGGATAATCTACCTCTGGACAATGGCAAGGTGGATCACAATGCTTTTCAATGCAAAATTTATCCACCTGGCGGGCCTCTCTGATGGCTGTTGCCGCCATATCATGCTTCTCATTCTTTCCAGGAGCCCCTCTAGCTCCCACCTCCACCCATTTCACCTACAGACCACAGACATCCTCCCAGCAGATTCCAGGACCTGGTAACAAGATGGGACTCCACTAGCCCCTGGGCACCCTTGTGCCTTTAAAAAAGTGAAACACATGGATGCTGAAATTAAACTATCTTTGTTCCCAGATTTCCTAACTGTGAGATGGTGGACGAGCTTATCAGGGCTGGAGTGGGTTTATTGCTGTGCCCCAGTTCTGCTGGTGCCCTGAATCCTGAGTCTTGGCTGGTCTGCTCTCAGGTACCTGCCTGCTTTCTCCCCACTCAGGCCCAGCCCCTGCCACAATGGACAGCTACCAGAGCCCACACTGACCACCTGCTCCCTCTTCCTGCTCCCACCCGTTAAGCCTCATTCCCTCATTCCCTCTAATCCCAGAGCAGTCTGATTCCTTTTACAACCCAGAAAACCTACTCCCTTCTGAAACCTCCATTCGTTCTGGACTTGTCACCTTGATCGTCCTTCTTGGAGTGGATATTTTCAGCATTGTTGCGCTGCCACCCTGTGAACCTCATCTACGCGTTGATGCTGAGGCTGGCGTGGCAATTCCATTTGTTCTTAGCGGCACTAAGCAATCATCATTTATCTTAAAAATTGGCACATTCCTCCAAATACATTCATGAGATGGTGGAGTGTCTACTCCAATGAGAGTCGGAATCTTAAAGAAAGCATCTCCACCTACTTCTCCACATTCTAAAGCTAATATGAAAAAAATATAGGGTTGAAGTGTTCTATAGAAGCAGAGATTTGGAGAAAACAGACATTGAAATGCATGAAGTGAAATATATCCAAAAATATAAGCGCAAAATTTCATTCTGTAATGAAACAAATACCAAGTAGAGGGAGAAATTCTAATCGCATACATAGAGATCAAGAACATATTGCATTTCTATGTAAAACAAACTGATTTCTCAGAACTCAGAAAGAAATTAGAATTATTCATTCATAACTTCATAGGTGAGGTTTTGCTTCTAACATCCCACTAATCCCCATTTTCATCACAACTGGAAAGGAAGAAGTAGTCAAGCTTTTTACTTTGGGGACATTTGAGCTCCTCAGAGAAAGGTAAGAGAGGTTCAGCCTTTTTTTTTAAGATGTGTCATCAATAATTCTGGACTGAGTTATGCTGCCTGGTTCCCATCAGAGAAGCAGTAGAATCAGTACCTGCCAGCACTCTCACAGCCCACAGCTCTGTGCACACAGGGTTGGCTGTGTGTGCACACAAGGCTTCATGCACACAGGGTTCCTAGTACACAGGGCTCTGCTTTCTCCTTGCCAGTGACCAAGGACATTCACAGCTAAATGTCAGCAGTTGATTAATTAACTTCTCAGCCTCTGCAGGCAGACATTTTCTCCAAGATGAGGAGAACCTTAAGTACCTTTTCTGATCTTCAAGCAGTGAGGGTCTGTTTATCATCACTGCCTGCAAAATGCCACTCTCTGCAGGCAGCACTGGCCGTGTAAAGCTGTGGCCCATTTGTGAGGCCATCAACTATTACAGAGGGCATCAGCTATCTTGTCCAGTGAAAAGCATCAGGAATGTTCACCCTGGATGCTAACAGCCAGCCTGACCAAGTGGGACAAGGAGGACTCACTCACCTGCGCCCAGAACACAAGGTCATCTTGAGACCTCAACGCTGGAACAATGGTAAACCAACTATGGCTTGCCTAGAAAATTTAACTGTTTCACTTAAGCTTCTGATTCAAGTGTAAATCAACAAAGACAGTGTGTGTGTGTGTGTGTGTGCGCACACACGCAAGTATATGTGTATATGTATGCACATACTTCTCCACATTCTCACTTAATGATGGGGATACATTCTGAGAAATACGTTTCCAGGTGATTGCATCTTTTGGTGGACATCACAGAGTGAACTTACACAAACCTAGATGGCATTGCCTGCTACATACCTAGCCCATATGGTATAGTCTATTGCTTCCAGACTAACAGGTATGTAGTCTGCATAGTAACAACATGTTACTATGTTGAACACTGTAGGCAACTATAACACTAAGTATTTGTGTATCTAAACACAGAAAAGGTAAATGGTAAAAAAGAAAAAACGGTGCACCCGTGTAGGGCACTTACCATGAGTGGAGCCTGCAGGACTGGAAATTGCTCTGGGTGAGTCAGTGAGTGAGCAGTGATGAATGTGAAGACCTAGGACACGACTGGAGACTATTTTAGACTCTATAAACACTGCACAATTAAGTCACACTTAATTTATTTTATTTTATTTTATTTTTTTTTTATTTATTTTTTTTTTTTTGAGACGGAGTTTACGCTGTCGCCCAGGCTGGAGTGCAGTGGCGCGATCTCGGCTCACTGCAAGCTCCGCCTCCCGGGTTCCCGCCATTCTCCTGCCTCAGCCTCCTGAGTAGCTGGGACTACAGGCGCCCGCCACCGCGCCCGGCTAATTTTTTGTATTTTTAGTAGAGACGGGGTTTCACTGTGGTCTCGATCTCCTGACCTTGTGATCCACCCGCCTCGGCCTCCCAAAGTGCTGGGATTACAGGCTTGAGCCACCGCGCCCGGCCAAATCATTAATAATAAACTCACCTTAGCTTACTGTCAGCTTTTTTACCTTATAAACTTTTTAATTTTTTGACTCTTTTGTCATAACACTTAGCTTAAAACACAAACACATCATACAGCTATACAAAAATATTTTCTTTATAGCCTTATTCTATAAGCTTTTTTCTATTCTTATTTTATTTTATTTTTACTTTTTAAACTTTTTTGTTAAAAACTAAGACACAGACACACACATTAGCCTAGGCCTACACAGGGTCAAGATCATCAATATCCCCGTCTTCCACCTCCACATCTTGTCCCACTGGAAGTTCTTGAGGGGCAATAACAGGCATGGAGCTGCAATCCCATCACAGAAGACTTAAACAGCAATGGCCTCTTCTGGAACACCCGAAGGACCTGCCTGAGGCTGCTTCACAGTTAACTTTCCTTTTAATAAATAGGAGTACACTCTAAAATAACAACAAAAAGTATAGTATAGTAAGTGCATAAACCAGTAACATAGTCGTTTATTATCATTATCAGGAATTAGGTACTGGACATAATCAGTGCTGCACTTTTACCTGACTGGCAGTGCGGCGGGTTTGTTTACACCAGCATTGCCACAAACACATGACCAGTATGTTGTGCTGTGTTCTGATGACCATGATGTCACTAGGTGATAGGAATTTTTCAGCTCCATTATAATCTGAGGGGATCTACCACAGTACATATGGTCAGTGGTTCATCAAAACATCATCATTCAAAACATGGCCGTATGCCATCAGGGAGAGGTGGCTGGAGACAGCTCCTCCTGGCTGCCGGTTTTGGCCTAGACTCTCACAGCCTGGAAGAGTTGGGGGCAGGATGAGTGGATGGGAAATTCCGAGGGAAGGTGACTCCTTTCCTCAGGTGCTTCTTTTGAAATGTCCTCTAAAATTCAACTGGCAAGGCAGATTTCCCCCACTCCTTGGATGAAATGCATGCATGGTTTTGAATCTCGGACCATGTCTAACTCAGGTACAAAGCGCAAGCTCCTGAGATAGGCGGCATCGACTCTGTGTGCACTGCTCTTTGTAAACACCTTGAAGACACCGACATGTCGTGTTTTCGCGATTCCCCATTCCAGCTGTCCTTGGTGATCTGAGGTGGGGAGGGATGGTCCCCACCCAGCTCTTATGGGCGAAAAAGTTTCAAATAGTTCTGATGCAGAATGCTGGTTTAGGACAGAATATCCTTCGTAGATACAAAATATTTTGTAGTGCTAAGTATAAGAACTGACTTTTTAAAAAGTACCAGCCCAGTCCCTGCTCAAAACAATTTCATAGTTTTCCCAAGTTCCATACAGTACTGACATTAAGACTTCTTAACCTGTTTGGGTAGACAAATTAAGTCATGGGGATGGCAGGGACCCCTGAAATACAGATTCCGGTAGAATTGTTCCAGGGTAGCTGGGGATCCTGTGCTTCCTGACAGCTCTTAAGTGACCACACTGCACCACCCTTAGAGGAGACAGGGTCCTTGAGGCCCCTCTTGCTCCTCTAGGCTCATCTGCCTTGAACTCCAGGCCCTAACTGGGCAAACTCCCTTTCGGTGTACTGTGGGTGGAATTGGGTCCATGAAGTGATGTTGGAGGCCAAACCCCCAAGACCTGTGAATGTGACCTTATTTGCCTTTTTTTGCAGATGATCCAGTTAAGATGAGGCCACTAGAATGAGCTCTAATTCAATATAACTGGTGTCCTCATTAAAAGGGGACATCTGGCCACAAAGAGGACATGCATAGAGGGAAGATGATGGGAAGACACAGGGTGACAGCATGTACAAGCCAAGGATCGGACACCTGAGGCTGTGAGAAGCCAGGGGATGGGCCTGGAATAGATCTAGATTTAAAACCATCCATGCATTCCAGATATTCCTTCAGGGTGCTCAGAAGGGACCAACCCTGCAGACTCCTTGATCTTGGGCTTCTGGCCTCTGTGAGACAATCAATTTGTGTGTTGAATCCCCCATCTGTGGCACTTTGTTACAGCAGCTGGAGCTGACTAATACGAGGCCTTGGATACATCACGTTGGCTCTGTCCTCCGCAGGAGGCCCTCTCCTGTGCCTTCAAAGCCCCACAGGTAATTACCAGGTGATTAGATTCAGGAAACTGAACAGAAAACAAACAATGGCCAGACCATCTATGAAAATAGAACTCTAACCCTCAACCTCTGTAGTAGTTGGCCCCAAACGCTAAAGACTTGACTGATATCTGTCAGCTTCCTTTATTTTTGCTCCTGTTTCCAACTCAGGACCAGCCAGGGAAAGCCAACTGTGCTCCCCAAATAGATCTTCTTTTAATGAGCCCCCTTCAGCTCCCTGAGACTAACAGCCCTCAGTCAGGGCGCCCCTGGAGCCTCCGTTTCCATCACAAAGCTTCCCCACTTCTTCGCCTGCCTTGGAGTCTCTGCCAGACGCAAGTGACAGTGGCCGACTCCCTTGCCATAGTGGGCCCTGAATAAACAGCCTGTTAGTGCTCCTGCATGTGGTCTTCCTCCCTTTCCTCAGCCTCTCTGTCATGCTATGTCACAAGTTCTGCCAGGAGAGAGCTCACCACTGGGCATGTTACAGGTCTCAGGAAATATTTTTTGGATGGTAAAAACATGAAGGAATGCTGTTGTGACAACAGATCAATATTTGTTGAATGAGTGAATGGATTTTGCACAACTTGGCTACCTGGGAGACGAAATTATGGAAGAAAAAGAAACATTCCCATGAATTGTATCACCAAGGTTTGACTGCATTCAGTAGCTCCGCGCTTTGGTCAAACTGGGGGAAATGGCCAGATTTCAAGTTTCCCCTTTCCAATACAATGTGCGTTATTCTTTCAGCCTTATTTATTGTGGTATTTTTTCAAATTATAATAAATTTGCTTTCTTCTGAATATTCAGATGCTTCAAAAGGTACCCAAAGGATGCAATTAGCCCCAGGGGAAATATGCTATTATGTGCACATATCATGTTTTGCATAGGCTTTCCATCATCTACATAATTTATGTGCTTCTGCATAATTTTGCCTCTTTTTATGTTTTCTATGTGTTTGTGAGATAATCTAGAAGTTTTTTTCCTACCATCAGAAACACAGAGAGAACTCAAGTCAGTGTTGTTCCTTCACCCACTCTGCTTGACTTCCAGTGAAGCCCCTTACGGGAACCTCAGGGGACAGTTGCTTTTCATAGGCACCAACATCAAGGCATGAAAAAGTAGAAGGTTCAGGGAGCTTTCAGGAATGAAACAGAACCTTGTCCATTTTCATATTCTTCTGGGTATTCACTGGGGTCTCTGATGAATGGTGCTAGCATTTTAAAGCTCTTTAAACTGTTTATAATCCTCACTTTGGTTTTGAAATAGAAAAATAATGCCAAAATTAATGGCTTTTTAAAGCTTCTGATGTGAGTTGGTTGCATACAAATTTCCCTAAAACCGAGAAAGTCCATCATCTGGGGAACAGGTGAGTTGTGTGTAACTCTGGTTGGACTTTAATTGATTTTTCTCTCTCAACAGCCCTTTCTATTTTCCATATTTTTAATTTCTGTCTCTCTTGTGCTTCCCTTCCTGCTCAGATCTCCTTGGAGTGCAGTTGTCAGATACAGAACAGAGTTGCCTCTGCTGAGCAGTGTCCCTGCTTAGAGATCGCAGACTCAGGTCTGACTGGCCTTTGTCAACAAGCTGGCCTTCGGGTCAGTCTTGTCAAACTTAACATGATGGTCCTCCCAAAAAATCGTCTCAATCTCCTCTTTCATGAAGAAATAGTGATATAAATTTAACACTGCAAATGGCTTTCTTCCGGGCCAAAAAGATGTAAGGAAGGTGAATCACAGGCATTTTTAGAAATGACCCAATTGACTACCAAATTTTCATAGATGTAGAAATTGAGCCCAAGAGAGGTGCAGTAACTTCCACTCCCAAGCTAAGTAGTGGAGGAGGGTGTCCAAGTTCAGATAAGTCCTTGTGTTACCAGGTGGAGGGTGTCCAGGTTCTTGGTGTTTTGAAAAAAGAATTGGACAAAACACACAAACAAAGCAAGGGAAAAATGAAGCAACAAAGGCAGAGACTTATTGAACACAAAATCACACTCAACAGGGTGGGAGTGGGTTGAGCAAATGGCTCAAAGGCCCAGTTACAGAATTTTCTGGGTTTAAATACCCTCTAGAGGTTTCCATAGGTTACTTGGTGTATGCCCATGTAAATGAAGAGGCTAAAGTTGAATTACAAAGTAATTTACTTGGTGTACACCCTATGTAAATGAAGACACTAAAGTTAAATTACAAAGTTATTTACTTGGTGTACACCCTATGTAAATGAAGAGAAGGAAGTAAAGGTACAAAGTAATTTACTCCGCATATGCCCTATGTAAACAAAGAGGATATTTCTCTCATAGCTGAAGTGTTTCCATTTTTTTTTTTATTATACTTTAAGTTCTAGGGTACATGTGTATAACGTGCAGGTTTGTTACATATGTATACTTGTGCCATGTTGGTGTGCTGCACCCATCAACTCGTCAGCACCCCTCAACTCGTCATTTACATCAGGTATAACTCCCAATGCAATCCCTCCCCCCTCCCCCTCCCCATGATAGGCCCCGGTGTGTGACGTTCCCCACCCTGTGTCCAAGTGTTCTCATTGTTCAATTCCCACCTTTGAGTGAGAACATACGGTGTTTGGTTTTCTGTTCTTGTGATAGTTTCCTGAGAATGATGGTTTCCAGCTGCATCCATGTCCCTACAAAGGACACAAACTCATCCTTTTTTATGGCTGCATAGTATTCCATGGTGTATATGTGCCACATTTTCTTAATCCAGTCTGTCACTGATGGACATTTGGGTTGATTCCAAGTCTTTGCTATTGTGAATAGTGCTGCAATAAGCATACGTGTGCATGTGTCTTTATAGCAGCATGATTTATAATCCTTTGGGTATATACCCAGTAATGGGATGGCTGGGTCTCTAGGAAGTGTTTAGGTTCCCTGCCTCTGGGCCCTATTCTCCTGCCTCACTTCCACCTTCTGCCTGTCAGTCTAGAACTATTTGCAGGGAAAAGCCAGGGAGGGTGGGTTTCACCAATCCATGCACAGCAGGGATAGTGACACATACTTTGAGAAAGCAACCAGTCAAGGAAGGGGACCCTACCCCTGGGAACCAGGGCTAAACTAACTGACCACAGATGCTGAGGCCTCTTCCACATGCCATGAACATTGTTCAGTAGCTTACTGCTCCCCAGTCTAGATCATGGGAACTTCTGAGCAGTGCAACATAACTGTAGGGACCACCAACTCCCACCACCATCCTCATCTATCTACATAATCACTGCAAAAACAAAGGCACCCAGCAACCACCCCACAGAGGCCAAACAGACAATACCAGAAATACAGGATGGTTCTGCAGAAAGACTCTAGGGCAAATTATTTTTCAAACATTTTTAGCATATAAAAAGATTTTCTGATAGAGCACAATGAATAATTATGTATTGAAAGCAGTGATCCCTGGGTTAACAGAAATGTTGGGTCAAAACCTCCACTTTCTATAGCAAACACAGCAACATCCATGAAGGGCGAGACAAACCCTCACAGAAGTGACAGATGTAAAGCATCTACGGTAAATGGAAAATGTCTCCAAAAGAGAGAGTATGGGAGGAATAACACACCACTTCCATTGTCATTGGTGATATCATGCATCTGACAATCCTGCCAGAAACAAGGCAGTTGGGAAGGCAATCAACCCTGATTCTGTAGAATGTGGGACCTTTGTCTCAAAACATTCCATGCACCAGCGCGTCAGCTGGAGGGCTGGCGTTTCCACTGGGAATCATGCATGACACCCACCACCACTTCTCTGCTCCTCCTCTTTCTGGGTGTGGCCTTTCAGCTTCAGCTGTCCTTCCCTCTTCCCCTCCCTTTTCTGCCTTTTCTGATTGCTCTGTTCCTCTTCCGCTCTCCCAACACTAGACTCTCATTCTAATAGTCTCTTTATCCTATAAATTATAAAATATTTCAGATGTTTTCTGGTTTTAATACCTAGATCAACTACCCCCTTTTAGAAAGAGTGAAGTGAGACCCAGAGAAAATAAGAGACAAAGGGCTAGTGGAGGAAAAGGCAGGACAAGAACCACAATCCCTTAACTTCCCGTTCACAGTTAGTTCCTCTCTACAGCTGTGTTAGAAATCTTCCCAAGTTACTGTCTTTGGTAACAATGGAAATGGTGACTGCATGCCCTCAAGTTTAATAAAATAGCAAAATATTTGAGGAAAAGGGTGATTTCAACACCATTGTTTACTTATCTCACCAAAACACATCCAAAAGGGTACTAACAATGCAAGGTGTGTGTGTTGCCCCACTCCCCACACACCCCTCGCAGTGGCCAGGTGGGAGTAGAACCTTCAGGTGACACCAGGCACATCCAGGGGACATTCACTGGAAGACACCTTTCCTCTCTCCATCAAAATGTTGAAAATGCTCTCCAGTGGAGGGACCCATGCTTTGTTCAACAGCATCTCCAAGCAAAAATACATCAGAGGAAAGTACTCCTAACTGAAGCTACAGACTGATTATAGTGTCCTGGAAGGAATTCTGTTTCCATCAAGACTCCACACCCTTTAAACACTATGATGTATAATAACAATAATAATCATAGTAATAATAATAAAAGAATCCATACCTTGTCCCAGCAGCAGAGGCCATGATGGAGAGCAGAAAGCTGAGTATTAAAGCTTATCCCATTGTGTAGTAGCTCTCATGAGCTGTTGAACTATACAACTGAATTATGTAATTCGTTATTTAATATGTATTTGTTCTACCATCATCTAAGGCGCCATCATTGCCATGCAGGCAAGAGCCATCATTGCCTTCTTTTTAAGCTCAGCACACAGTAGTGGGTACTGCACAGAGAAGGTGCTAGATCACTGCTAGAAGAGGGGATAATTGAACAGATGAGTAGGGGAAGAAAATCACTGAAAAAGGAATCCACCTGTTGGAATTGGCCAGAGCTCCTCCTCCACCCTTTGAGGTGGAAGCAGCTGGCCTCTTAGAACACACTTATGTCCACTCCTATTTGGGCCTAACGTATGAGATGAGCATTTTGTAACACCAGGAAAGGCGAATCCACCCAATCTCTTTATATCCACTTACCAGACCTGGAGAGATGTCTCTGCATTCCATAATAAGTGAAGAGAAAAAAAAATCCAAAGATTCTGAGGATTCTGTGACATTAAAAAATAAGAACTCACGATACAGAAAAAAAGCACTTTTGAAAAATGTGAATGGTAGACTGGATAAAGAAAATGTGACACACATACAACACCATGGAATACTATGCAGCCATAAAGAAAAATGAGATCATGTCCTTTGCAGGAGTATGGAAGGGACTGGAGGCCATTATCCTTAACAAACTAATAGAGGAACAGAAAATCAAGTACTGCATGTCCTCACTTATAAGTGTGGGCTAAATGATGAGAACATGAGAACACATGAAGGGGAACAACACACACTGGGGCCTATTGAAGGATGGAGAGTAGCAAGAGGGAGAAGATCATGGAAAATAACTAATGGTGAAAATAACTATGGCTTAATAGCTGGGTGATGAAATAATCTGTACAACAAACCCCCATGACACAAGTTCACCTATGTAACAAACCTGTACATGCACCCCTGAATTTAAAATAAAAGTTTAAAAAAGAAAGAAAAATGTGTACAAAAACTTACAAAAATAAGATTCATTACAGTTCTGCAGCACCTACTGGAACTCTCAAAAGACCTTTAAAAAATAGAAGAAGAGCTCTTAGAATCAAGAGACAAAGGATGAGAAAAGGATGAAAGAATAACAGGATGAAAGGCAGTGAAGGGCATCAATAAAGAGCAAATTAAAGGAAAGAAATGATGTCAAAAATGTTGAATAAAACAGAACTAGAGGCTCTAAACAGAGGATTGGCCCCTCAAGAAAACCTCAGATCAGTGAAAAAAGGAATTGATGACCTTCTAAGGAGTGAGGATACAGAAGAAAAAGCAAAACAAAATAGTAAGAGAGAAAATGATAGATAGGAACAGCAGAGGATGGAGATCAGCTATGTAGATGATTGCTTTTCATGAAAAAGAGACCAGAATAAACGGAAGCAACCCCTGCAGAATACATCTTTTTTAAGACAGAAAAAAAAGAAAAGCTTCAATCTAAAGTCTGAAATAGTTTACCACCGGCAAAAATTGGATTCGAAAAGCAAAGTCCTCATACACATACATTGAAAAAAGGCTTGAAGTTTTAAGGATTAATTTTTTAAAACATGACAAGTATCCATGCAAGAAACAAAAACAAAAGCAAAAGTGAAAAGATGCTGCTTACACAAAGTAAGTTAGATTGGCTTCAGATTTCTCCTCTGCAACATTAAATGTCCATTTATTAGGGGAGTTTAAAATCCCAGGAAAACTGAAAAAAAATTAAATTAATATCTTTGTATTAAATACTGTAACAGTACAAATCAAAGGACAATGTTTTATGCTTAATATTGATAGAGAATATGTTTTAAATGTGTTTTCAAACTAATAAAAATCAAGTCAAAATGGATTAAAGACTTAAATCTAAGACCTGAAACTATTAAACTACTAGAAGAAAATATTGGGGAAAGGCCCCAAGACACTGGTCTGGGCAAAGATTTTTTGTGTGAGACAACAAAAGCACAGACAACCAAAGCAAAAACACATGCATGCAGTCACATCAAGCTAAAAAACTTCTAAACAGAAAAGGAAACGATCAACAAATTGAAGTGACAACCCACAGAATGGAGTTGGAATATTTGGAAACCATTCATCTGACAAGGGATTAATTTTCAAAATATATAAAGAGTTCAAATGATTCCATAGCAAAAAATAAAAACAAATGATTCAATTGGTAAACGGGTAAAAGATCTGAAAAGACATTTCTCAAATGAAGACATATAAATGGCCAATAGTTATATGAAAAAATGCTTAGCATCACTAACCATAGTGAAATGCATATCAAAACTACAATGAGATATAATCTCACCCCTGTTAAAATGGCTGTTATCAAAAACAGAATAGCAGATGCTGGTTAGGCTGTGGAGAAAGGAGAAATATCATTCACTATTGATAAGAATGCCAACTAATACAATTTCTATGGAAAACCGTACGGAGGTCTGTCAAAAAACTAAAAATAGAACTACCATATGATCCAGAAATTCCACTACTGGGTGTATACCCAAAAGAAAGGAAATCCATATATTGAAGAGATGTCTGCACTCTCATATTTATTGCAGCATTATTTACAATAGCCAAAATATGGAATCAACCTAAATGCCTATCAATGGGTGAATGGGTAAAGAAGATGTTCAGGTTGTTTTGTTCAACTTACATTTGTACACAATGGAATGTTATTCAGCCATGAAAAAGAAAATCCCGTCATTTGCAGCAACATGGATAAAACGGAAGGTCCTTATGTTAAATGAAATAAGCCAAGCACAGAAAGATAAATATCACATGTTCTTGCTGATATGTGGGAGCTAAAAAAAAAAAAACAAAAAAAAAAACAAAAAAAAAACAGTGGATCTCATGAAGATAGAGAGTAGATTGGTGGTTATCAGAGGTCCAGAAAGGCATAGGAGAAGGGAAGGATGAAGACAGGGTGATTAATGGGTAGAAATATACAGCTTGATAGAAGAAATAAGACCTAGTGTTTGATAGCTCAGTAGGGTGACTACTGTTTACAATAATCTATTGCATGCCTCAAAATAGCCAGAAGAGAAGAATGAGAATGTTTTAAGTATGAAGAAAAGACAACGATTTAAGGTGATAGATATCCCAATTACATTGATTTTATTTTTACAAATAATATGCATGAACTAATTATCACCTGCACCCCCAAAATTATGTACACCTATTACATATCAATAAAAGTTATATTACAGTAGTCAGTCTCAGAATTAAAGTGTGGTATCAGTCAGTAGGGAAGATCAATAGGAAAGAATGTTTCCAACAGCTAAGTTATTGGGATCTGTAACTTAGATTCCAGAGTACTGCTATTGAAAACAATGGAAAATGATTGCCAAACAGACATCCCCTAAAAAGCAGAGAAGAATTGAAATGGTAGTAGGGAGCTCCCAGCCATATTCTCGAATTAGAATCTCAAATGACCCTGAGGACATTTCTGGAGCCCACTCTCCTGGGCTTGGGCAGCTCTAGAGGATGATGTGATAAAAATCAATGAACCCTTTCCTTCCTTCATTCCTGGGGATGCATAGAGGAGATCCCCTTGGGACTCAGCAGAGGAGAGGAAAACAGACAGAAAAAGTGTCAGGACACTCAGAGACTGTGGCCCCAAGGCAGTGATGGTGCACAGCTGTATCCCAGGCCTACAAAGCCTGGGTGGCCAGGGAGGCTCCAGGTAAAAACACGGATTAGGTTGGACCCACAGATGATGGTACCAGGAGGAACAACTGCAGAGCCTCTCCAAGGAAGGCACAGTAGTATAGTTTTCTTAGGGTTAACGTTCACAGGGCCACACAGAGCCATTAAAAAAAAAAATCAAAATAGTTAGTGTTGGAATCACCAGACAGGCATGATAACTTCACTGTGCCTGCTGTGGTTAAAGAAACAAAGGACAAATTTAAAAATCTGTAGGAAAGGAAAAACAATAAGAAGTGATGTTAGCAGATTTGAAAAGGAACCACATAGTGTCTAGAAGTGAAAAATGCATTAACTGAAAGTTTAATAAAATCAATACACATATTTGACAGCAGGATGGACTAAGTAGAGAGAAAATTATTGAACAAACTATTGAATTCAATAATTGAATAAATTATTGAACAACACTGATCAAAAAAAAAAGAAAAAAGAAAAATTCAGCACAGACAAGGGTGGACAATTCAGAAGAGATGATCTGGAGCATGGGAAGATAGCAAGCGTGCCCACCATGCATGTTTGATAGGAGTCCTGGAAAGAGAGGGAAAATGCAGAATTGGAAAAACGTTAAGAGATCAGGACTGAGAATTGTTCAAAACCAAAACCAGTAGCAGGCACTAATTCAAGAACTCAAGAAGTCAAGATAATCCTAAGTAGGAAAAATGAGAAGAAAGACCTAGGAAAACCAAGTAAGGGTGCCGAGAAGTGAAGATAATAAAAATATTTTAAAAGAAACTACAGGAAAGATTCCTCCCTTTTGGAAGCCCTTCAGTGTAGGAATGAATTTCTGGGAAAACAGGAATGACAGTAATAATTATGTCCAATAGGGCCGATGAAGAACAAGAGAACTAAACTATCGAAGAGGTGATAGTAATTGGTTAAAATACCCTAAATCTTTTGTATTACTTTGGTGTAGGAAAAAGACTGTGATTAACTTTAAACTTTAATAAATTGTTTGCATATTGTAATTTCCAGGGTAACCCCTAAAAAATGGAATCTGAGAGGCTCTCAAACTTTAAAGAGGAAAAACAATGAAATAATTAAAACAGACAAACAAACAAATTCCCTCCAATCCAATCCAATCCAGGACAAAGAAAGGCAAGAAAAAGATGGAGAGGGAGAGGAAACATATGCACAAAATAATGTGGTAGAATTAAACTCAAATATAGCAGTGAATGTGAACTGCAAATTTTGCCCTTTCTTTCTGAAATTCTAGGATTTGTGGGATTCATGGACTAACTCTGGGCAAAGATGCCAGCTATTTCCAAGAAAATGCCTGTTTCCTTCTTTTGTCCTCCTCCTAAGCTCCAGGAATCTTAGAGAACCATAAGAAGCCACAAATCCCAAGTCTGGAGGCCATGCTCATGGAGAAGCCTGGGGAGAGAGGCCGAGGAGAAACAGTGCAGAGGAGGGGACTGGCTTGCAAAAGTTTAAAGATGGAGAAAAAGTTGGTGTTTGGGTCAGGCTGGTAGAGGCCGATGTTTCAGGTTCTGTTTCTGAAGAAGCAGACTTAGGACCTTGGGCACTGCAGGCAGAGGGGTGACCTGGGAAGCCCTAAGCACCAGACAGAGGGAGGAGGTGAACTGTGACATGTCTGCAACAGGGGCCACAGAGGAGGCCACGGATCCCTTGGGCTGTCCTAGACCGAAGCCAGGGGCCCCGCAGTGGCCAGCCAGTGGACATGGGCTGCCCCTGAAGAGGGGCTTATGCTGCCAAAGGCAATTCCTGGAGATTCAGTGAAGCATCAAGTCAGCACTTCTAGAAGCTGGAGAAATGAGTCTTCATTATGAAGGGGAACCTGGGCACCTGGATGGTTTACCCCAGGGTCCACTTCTAGGGAGATGGAGGTCAGGCTCACCCCAGCCACTTCCAGGCAGATCTGATTCAGACCCCCGGCTTGGAGTGAGTCGGGCGCTTCACCTGCCTTCCTTTCTCACCTGCACCTCAATTGTTCCCCATCACCCATTGCCAAAGTCAAGCCGTGCCAGTGCTGTCCCGTCCCACTTCAGCCTCCACTTTCCCCATGTACGACTCTGCAGGGCATCACATTGCTCATCTCGGAGGGCGCCGTTCACATTGTGGGCCACATCAACTCCCGCCCTGATGTTGTGCAGCTCACACACCACACCGCTCTGTGAGGGGATCCTATTGACCTGGGACCTCTAATACGGTCAGTTGGGAGAGCTGCCCCAGTTCTCAAAAATGCTCCCGTATAAGCTATAGTTCCATCAACTTTCCCAGAGCCGGTTTCTCAACATATCTTCAAATGAGACCTTTTCTTCCAACAACCCCTTCGGATGGGGCTCTCTGAGAGAATCTAAATCCAAACAAATAATTTAAATGCTTTTGTTTAGGTTGTTTCTTTCAAGACTAACTGCAAAGTTTGTAGCAGGAAAGGGATCGGGCGTCCGGAAACCATGAAACGGGATTGTTAGCACTAAAAAGAAGCAATATCAGCACTCTCCTCTGTATGTTCCTGATGGGGCAGAGGAGGAGGTGTGGGTACAGGGAGGGTCCCAGGGGATTCCAGTGAAAGAACTGTGACCAGAGGCCAGCCCTGACTCCTCCACCTTCTTCTTCTGCCCGTGGCTGGTCAATCTCTCTTCCAAACAAGCAAACTCTCTGAGTAAATGAATTGTCTTTTCCCTAGACTTTGAAGTTGATCGGACATTTGTCACTCAACTGATCACAGAGTGAAAGGACTAGAAGGCCCAGCACCTGACTTCCTGGGACAAGTCACCACACATTCTCGGCAGAAGGTCTGGAGACTGCACCCAGGAACGTTTCCTGCACAAAGCCTGGCCCAGGGAGAATCAAACTGGTAAAATTTAAAGAATTAAATTATTTGTGGAACATAGCAGGAAATACCTGCTGTTTCTTTTATCTTTTGTTTATCATAATTAATGTGTTTGACTCATGCAATGGGCAGATGCATGGGAAAAAAATAGATAAGAAAATAATGAATATGTTTTATTAAAAAGTTCAGATAAAGTTGAAAAAATTTGAAGGTTAATTAATCACAATAGTATCCAGTTACATAAAAGCATAGAGACACATGCATTGAATTCAGTTTTAAAACAACTAGCAAGGTATCTAGTTACTGCCCAAATTCTTTCCCATGGTCTTCTTGGGGTAACATTGTAATATTTCTTATATATTACATTCAATCTGGAAGATGTTATAAACTGAAAATCCTAAAAATCAATTTGTTCATGATTCCTTTTACGTATATTAAAATGTAAATTATATTATCTCTATAAATCTGACATTATTAGAATTGCATACAATGAGATTTCTGGTTTCAAATAATATTTTTTCATAATGTCTAAGGCCAATTCACAGATATATCCTGGGAGTTTTGTCAATTACTTGAGCATTTAATTTTTTATTCTGTTGTCATTTGGCTAAACATCTAAAAAGTTAATTCTGCAATATAAAAACTTCTCTTTTACTGTGATAATTCCCCATCAAAAGCCATTTCTATGGAATAAAATTGTAGTTTCTGAAGTGATTGTTTCTCTTACTGAAGCTGGTAGAATTCCCAGGGGGTTCTCAAACATACTTTTGGGACTTACCCATGGCTCTTTTTCTTACAGAAACATAATTGAATTCTGATGCCAAAACTTAAAGAAATAATATACTTCAAATGAACAGTCCTCTTATGCAACCCAATTTTTATTTGCCTTTAAGAAAAAAAAAAAAAGAGAGAGAACATTTACACATGCACACACACACACCACACACACACACTTACATTGGGTAGTTATTGTGTTTTTAAGTGGCATAACTTGACATGTATGTCTTGGCAGTATCCTAGATACATACTAAAGTGGACCCATGACCCTCCCTCATGGTGTCCACACCCTTATTTAGTGCCTCACTCCCACCCAGAAGTGTAGGTGGGACCAGTGACTTGATTCTAACCAACAGAAAATGGCAGAGTGACAAGTTGCATATGACTACCTTACATAAGATTGTGACATCTGTCTCACTAGCAAATCTTCCCTTTGCAGGCTCTGAAGAAGCAAGTCAGTCACCATGTAGTGAGCTGCCCTATGCAGAGGCCACACAGCAGGGAGTGGAGGCTGCTGTCCAGCCAACAGCCAGCCAAAAAGTTGGCCTCCCCATCTTTGATCTGCAAGGAAATGAACATCACCAACACACACATGATTCTGGAAGCAGATCTTCCCCAGTCGAGCCTTCAGATGAGAATACAGCCCTGACACCAATACTATGATTAATGTCTTACAGAGGACAGAGCTAAGCCATGCTCAGGTTTTTGACTGACAGAAACTGAGATATTAATATGCCACTTTAGGCTGCTAAGTTTGTGGTGATATTGTTACACTAATAACTAACATAGGATTCATACACTGTTGGACAAACCTCCTACCTTCTCTACACTGGCAGCTTAAACAACCAGTCATTGGACTGGCCTTTCCCTAAGTTCCATTCTCCTTCAAGCCCCTTGCTCTGTTTTTATTGCTGACAGAGGCCAAGCCCCCGGCCCTTGCTGCCTGAGCTCTCAGTGTTCCTCAGTAGTCTAAGAAAATTCTGAACTCCCTGGCATGGCCCCAGTGGCCCTGTGATCAGGAGAATGCCAGCTCTCTTCTTCCCTCTCTGCTTCTCTCACTGGACATGACCACACATTCACACCTCCACGTCTTTGCCTTTGCCGGTTCCCCTTCTTTGAATGTACTCTACACTTGCTCCATTTCTGTTTCTATACGGGCCCCACAGAGAGACCTTGGGGGATGACCATCGTTATCCTCAGTTTGAACATGAGAAAATTGGGGTCCCATGAGTTGCCCAGGTCCATGCCAGTCAGGGACTGTATCAGGACTAGAATGCAAACTTTCCAAAACCAGATCCTCCTCTCATTCCACCTCTTCCTTCTCTGAGAATGATTCACTATTCTCTTACTGGTTAAGCTTCTATGGTGGGCCTGGCCATGAGCAAGCCTCCAGCCTAGAGAGGTTTGCAGATGGGGATTGTGCTTTGTCTGCTCTTTGTACTCACACTCACCCTCCTCCTGCTCCATGCCCAGGAGGTAGACAGGTCTGGGTGCATCATATGGCTTCTTTACCCTTTAGCTTTACCCTTAAGCTTGGGGTTTAGTCAATGAGGGGCACCGGCAGGAGATCCCAAGGATGAAGGGAAGGTGGAACTAGGTGTGACTGCCCCTCTGGCAACATCCCTATCAGATGGCGGTTGTAATTGTCTCTCTCCACCAGCAGCCATAGCTGCTGCCAGGCAGCACTCTCTGGGGCTAGTGACCACTCTTCCCTGCCCTCCAAAGCCTAGTCATGCCCCTGGTGTTAGCAGGTCAGGGAGATCACACTCTCCCTTAAGATCTCCTCCTCATATCCTGACCACAACTGGTAAATAGTCCCCTTACTAAACTCTGCTCGAATACCCCAGATTGAATGGCTCCCCTATTTCCTGCCAAGTTCTAACTGCTACAACAAGGACTCTGCAGGGCTGGCCCAGGAACCTGCCACTGTCTAGAAGATGACTTGGGACCCACAGTGTCATTCCAGAACAGCAGCAGCCACTTCCTAGGGGAACCCTGGTTGCTGCTGAGAACCCTTCCTGTCTCCAGTGCTCTCTCCAACCACCACCCAGCCATGGGGCTGCATGGCTCAGTGCCACCTGCCTCCAGAACATCAGCCTCTTCTCTAAGATGCGCCAAAACTCTCTGTACTGGCACAAGACAGTTGTCAGCATGGTCGCATGCCCCACAGGTTCTTGCAGAGTGTCTGCCTCATCCTCCACACATTAAGAGCTTCTACTTCTCCTAGATTATAAAAGAGTTGTTTCATTCATTATTATTTGCCTAAGTGTACTTAACATAACTCCAACTGATCCTGGGAAGTATGATCATCAAGAAAAGCTTGCACGATAATTAAATGTAGTATTGAGAATGTTGTTAAAGTCAATGGCCCAGTCCATTAGCAGTTTAAACACATTTTACCTTAATGTGATTATATTCAATGAAATTCAGAAGATGTAAGACAAGTGAGAACATATAGAGTCAGATACTGCATCTCCACTGTAATCAGATAGCAGGCTATGAAACACAGGTGGCTATATGGCAGAACTCCAATGGCAAGCCACAAGCAGCAAACCCCAAGCTCGGGCAAGCTTTCCCACACATACAACAAATAATTTTAAATAAACTCAAGTAGATTCAACAAACACAGTGATTCCTAATGCTCTGTAAAGACACCTGTTCTCTGAATCACTGGTTAGAAAGCCAAGTGCTGATGCTGATTCTCAGCTATGATGGAAAAGGATTTGACTTGATGGAATGAATTTGGGTTCAAGGGGCTCATTTGAGAGGCCAGACAGCCTTTGGCTGGAGTCCCTGTCATTGGCAATGCGGTATTGGGGGCCCAAGGACTCTAGAAGTGCTGCATCAGCCTTATATACTGGAATTAGCAGGAATGACCACAAGAGCAAGGAGGCACTGCCCCTGCCTTACTCAGATACTGAGTCTCTCCAGATGTTGGAGAATGGCTTTAAGCCTCAATGGATGGGTGTGTTCTTGGGAAGTGACAGGCTCCTGCAGAACAGGATAGTCATGAGCATGGCCTGGTTTAAAAGGAGAGCTGTGCTCATCCTAATCCAGGCAACATTCTCCCACAATTTTATGAACCTTTCCTTGGGAATAAATGGTCCAGTTTGCCATTCTCCTAGACAATCAGGAAAGGGAAAAACGAATTTCAGAATAGTCTGTGACTTTGACTAAGCCCATTTTATCAAGTGTTCCTCACTTCTATGGGTTGGAGGCTCTGCTAGACTACATGGGCACAGCTAGATTACGTTTCCCAGCTTCTCTTATACTCTGCTGTAGCCATGGGACTATGTCCTCTGCGTGGAACCTGCACAGACATGAGCAATGCCTGAGCTGGACATAGGAACCCATGCTCTTCAGCCCTTGGCTCCTTCCAGGTAACCATAGCATCCATGCGCAGCCCTGGAGCAGCCTAGGTAAAGACCCCACCCGGAGACTATGCATGAGGAGCCAGGGCACTCTCAGGACCACTGCATGGGCAACAACTCAGCTTCTGCTGTCCTCAGCTACTGAAATATTGGTGGTTTGTTACTCCAGACTAGCTTCCTGGATCCCATGCAGCTTCCTTCGTGAAAGGCTGAGATGAACAAGCTCACCTTACTTAGCTGAACACATCGTTGGGTGGGGACGAGTCTTTAGGGCCAGCCCTCCTGTCCCTATGGCATGCCCTCAGCACCCACAGGGCTCCCTCAGGTTCCATCAGCTGTGGGTCAAGTCCTGAGAACCTACACAGACCCAACAGGGCCGGAGACAAAAGGACATATAAGGGCCAGCTCTGACCCTCGAGGAGCCCCCAGATGAAAGTGCATTGGGATGTGGGGCCCTACTTTTCCTCCCCCTGTATGAGGTCTATTGTCTTGTGCATCTGCTCTCAGTACCTAGTGCCCATAGACAGGCATTCGAATAACGGTGCTGTAGTGAGAAGCATCAGGTTACCCAAAACACATCCACACACCTTAGCATGTCACCAACCTGGGCATGGGTCCCTGGCCCCGCTGAATTTGCCTCCCTCCCTGTGCTGCCCTTACTGGTGGAATGCCTTTCCCCCTGTGGCTGTCAGCAGGCTTCTCCTCTTCCTTCTGGGAATATGATGAACTTGCACTTCACAATACTCTCAGGTATCCTTGGCCACACGACTTACTTTGGCCAATGACATGCACGTAGAAGGGATGTGTATCTCTTCCAGGCTGCAACTTTTAAAAGCCAATGTCTGTTCTGCTTCTTCCTTTTCCCTGATCCAACACCGGTAAGGATTCCATCAGCCCAGACCCCTGTGTGGATCAGAGCTCGCCCACACCACACAGACATGTCATCAGATGGAGGAATAACCTTGACATTTCGAGCCACTGAAATCATGCAGGCTTGCTTCTGCAGCAAAGCTTGGCTTACCCTGGCCCAGTTCTTACCTTCAGGGACCATTTACCCCGACTCTGAACCACACAAGCACAGTAGATTTGCTTCTCTTTCTCTTTTTAGAGTATTTTCACGTATGTTTACAAATTGCATTCTAGGTATTTATTTACAGTCTCTCTCTCCTGCCTTTATTCATCTTTTTATCCCCAGGACCTGGGGCCCAGTTTGGGATATGATAGGCACTTTCTGAATTCATCTCAATTCCCAAATGAAGTAGGCCCTGGGGTGTAGCAGAGGCCACCTGTTAAAACACATCCAAAAGGGTTGTCTTGCTCTCTGGCATAAGCCTTGGGGACATTCTAATTCTGGAACGAAATGTCAAGGTGTTTGTGATTCAAGTTACAGGTCTGATGTGCTTCTGTCTGTGCCATGAACACAGTGGAAAATGGAGATACGAGGAAAATACAATCCTACCCAAGTGAAAAGGTGGAAATGGCAAGAAGGCAGCCGTGATAAGCCTGAGCAATTGCACGTCTCCTGCAAGCCGGCAGCAGCTGAGCGCTTGGACTCATTGGGTCTCTCTCAGCACCAAGTCCTTGCGCCCTGGGCAGTGTGCTGCGGCATGACATTATTCTCTGTGACAGGGACACTGAGGAATGAGGAACGTTTCCCACATGGAAGGCTGCGTGAGTGGAAAGGCTGTGAGCAGCTGTGAGCATCAGGTAAAGACTCTGCCCTCAGAAAACTGAAGCCTAAAAGCTGAGGTCACCTTCAGATATGCAGGGATCCAGATCTTTTTCCAGATCTGCCAGAAGGCACCTCCGACCAGTTTGGACAATAGACTCATTTATACACACAGGGGAAAGTCTAATAAGGCTTAGGGTACAGATTCAACCACACACACCCTGGTCAGCTCTAGACAAAATCAAGAGGCATGTGGCTGCCTGCTCAGTTGAGCACCTGAGGGCTAAGTCCAGTCCTGCAGGGCTCCGGGCTCAGACCTTAGGTCCCTGCAGTGCCCAGGTGACAACAGCTCCTCAGAGGGCCAACCCCAGCTGAAGTCGTGAGCCCCCAGCCAGCTCCTGATCTACCACTGTGTCACGGTCAGGGGTTAGGTGTCGCATCTCATTTCTTGCTAACAGTAGTGTGCTAGTGTGACATTTTAGTATTTTAGTGGCTGGCCACAGATGAGTGAGGATACTGTGTGTGCTGACAAGGAGGCTTGATATGTCCCTTGAGGGGGAAAGAGGTGAAACCCAAGGTATTAGAACAGAGAGTAGAGAGGGGGGAGAAGAAGGCAGAAAGGAGACAGCTGTGTTCAGAGTAGTGAGGCCAGAGGAACTGAAATGATCCAGGGAAGCAGAAACAAGGATGGGATGGAGTGACCAGTGGAGCCGAAGCTCCAGATCCCCAGCTCTGGAATGTGCACAGCTCTCCTGGAGGGGTTTAGGCTTCCACAGGCTGTGGAATGGAAATGAGTTTGGGCCAGTGCTGCTTATATCCCAAAGGGTGGGAGCCCCCTGCTGATATAAGATTATAGTAGTTAATGTTAGAATAAAATGCATCTTTTCTATTGTTTAAGTTAGAAACAGTTCGAATTTAGAAACAGCTCAAATTTCAGCTAGCAATGGAGAAGTGGCTGTGGCTCATGAAATCCCGTGGGGGATGATTGGTTTGGAGGTGGGGCAGTCAACGCACTGTCAACTTTCTAGGAATGCGCCACATGGCCACTTCCACTGAGTGACTGTTGGTTCACTCAGAGACGGGACCAGATCTCCACCAATATGGGAACTGCATCTTCTTTAAAATGCCCAGGTTCCTAGGAAAGATCTAAAAAAAGAAGTCAATGACATGCTTGCCAACTGTTTCTTTTGTCAAGAACATTATGAGAAAAATAGTCATCATTATTTAAAAAAATGTTAACAGCAAAAAAGAAAAAAAAATATGTTAGTCTCAGGTAAAGGACAACCCTTTAAATTGAATCTGTTGAGCTTTGTCAAAGACTCACAGACTGTTTCTTATTTTCTTGTTTTTCTAGATTTTTTCTATAGGAATTGTCACAGGTCTGAAAACAGGCATCTGTAAACACGTAGCCTACCTTGGCTGGGTTTGCTACAGGTGGTCAGAAAGACAGGGAAGCATCTGACTGGGATGTTTAGAAAGAGAACTCAAATTAAAGGGTTTGCCCTCACTGACTACCAGAGGGAGTGCAGAACTTCACATTGGACACCTTGGATACATTTGTTCAATTTCTTTTTGCAGAAAAAAAAAATTCAAAGACAGGCCAATTTCATCATTCTAAGACAAGTAGGGCTGTCAAAGAATTTCAGGTTTGCTGTCCCCTCTGAGGGACTCGCCTCTGCAGCCCTGGTTTTGGGACCACACGATCCTAAAAGGGATCATGCAGCCTGCTTGGCAGCCCATCCAGGTTCCAGGTCTCCCACTGGTCTCCACTCTCACTTCTTTGTGACCCATTCGATGAGTCCTGATTCAGACATCATCTCAAGAGGCCTCGTGCAGCTTGGAAAGCTTTGGTAAAGTCTACTTTCTGCCACCTACAGAAAATCAGTTACCTTGACTACCAAATTCTCCTTCCCCAAAAGGAGTGCTGGTAACTACGTGTATTCTCTCCAGGGTGTCGCATCCCAGCATCCGCTTCCCCAAGGTGCTTTCTAGAAGCACCTCTTAACTTTGGATCAACCTTGGGCTTAACTGGGGATCTTACTGACAGCGGATTCTAATGCAGTAGGTCTGAAGGGACTGGAATTCAAAATTTCGAATAAGCTTCCAGGTGATGACGTTGTTAGTCCACAGGTCACATTTTCAACATCTCAAATCTAGAGCACACCACCCCTCAATCAGAAATCTCCTCAGTCTCAGGTTATCTTCTACCAAGCACTTCTTTAATAACTCTGCTGCACTAACTTGACCTGGGTATACACGTGACCCCACAGTGTACCATGAAGATACCCGATGTGACCAGACCATGTTTTGATCCTATTTCATGTCTGCCTTACATGTAACTAGGACCATGTGGGTACCACAAAGACCTTCAGATATGATGCCTGCCTTCTCTCTATAAAACACTCTAAAGAAAATCTAGCATCCATTAATAGGGGTAGATGTGAAAATGATAGAGAGTAATTTATATTTTTTGTATATTTCTTAGAGTAATAGGATCTTTTGCAGAATATTTTACTTACTTTATGCATATTTAAAGTATTACATTGTTAACACAAATACAGATCTTTATAATGTGTGTTCATTGTGGAAACTTTGAGAAATACAGAGATATGAAGAACTAATTTTAGCCAGGCGTGGTAGCTCATGCCTGTAATCCCAACACTTTGGGAGGCTGAGGCGGGCAGATCACGAGGTCAGGATTCGAGACCAGCCTGGCCAATATGGTGAAACCCCCATCTCTACCAAAAATACAAAAATTAGCCTGGCATAGTGGCGTGTGCCTATAGTCCCAGCTACTCAGGAGGTTGAGGCACAAGAACCCGGGAACCCGGGCGAACCCTGGAGGCAGAGGTTGCAGTGAGCTGAGGTCACACCATTGCACTCCAGCCTGGGCGACGGAGAGAGATTCTGTCTCAGAAAAAAAAATCAACTTTTATAAGGGTATAATTTTACCACTTTTTTCTTTTCCATGCATGTCTATCTTGAGGTCAGATAATACATAGTTTTGTATTATTTTATACGTATCATTGTCCTATTAGAAACTCAGTAAACCTCATTTTTGATTACCACATAATACTCCATTACACTTTCATGGTTGCCTTTTTACTGAACATTTATATTGCTTCTTTTAATTGAGGGGGATTAGTACTACAATGAATTTCTTTTTATGTATATCCTTCTTTGTATTTTCATTCAGTTCACCATGTTTGAGCATCTAATATGTATTAGGCACTGATCATTTTCTTAGGATGGCTTCATAGAATAGGAAATATTGGGTTAAACGGTAAAGCAATGCATGTGCCAAATTGCTCTCTAGAAAATTGGTGACAATTTAACTGTCCCAATGATAGCCCAGAGAGAGCCTGGCCCAGCCCCAAAACTTCAGCAGCATGGAGTTTTGCGAGTTTTTATACTTTAAAAGCATTTTCAAAGCAGATATTCACACACTTTGTCAATGACTGTATCTGTCCTTAGCCCAGTTAATGATTCACAAGTCGTCTGCCCTGTCCTCCGAAGTAGAAAGGTCTTGCGTCCTCCCTCTGGCACTATTGGAAGCAAGGTCTTGAGCCAGTAATAAATGAGTAAAGGGAGAAAAACCTAGAATCTTGTAATTGATTATTTAGTGCAAAGGAGGAAGAAAATGATCACAGGTGGTGATGGCAGATGTGACAGCCCGGGATACTTGGCAAAATATGGTGCACATTTGATTATAGGTACGACAGCTTCTAAGGTGTTGATTGTCCAAGCGAAACTCTTTTGTCTCTCCATAGCAATGAATTATGTAATATTTTATTTTCTCCATTTACTTTCTACTCTCTCTTCTAAATACTTAAATCAGTGACATCCATAGCAGATGCTGTGTAAAATTAGATGCCTAAGAGAGGCTATAAAATTATCTCAATAAACAATGCCAGCAATTAAATGTTTCAGAATAGAGTGTCACTGTCATATCTCAAAATGGATGCATGACCACTTGAAAGGCAGTAACCATCGGTATGAAATCGGGCAAGGAGCCCAAATCAACTCTCATATTAGGTACCAATTCAAAATATTATTATTATTATCATTATTATTTGTAATTAATACATACTAATTACTTTCCAACTTTCTCTCTGCTTCAAAAGTAAAAATCCCTTCTCGTCTCTCCTGGAGTTTTGAGGATACTCCCTGACAGTCTGATGTGATAATAATGAATGCCTCCTAACAGAAAAGGCAACATGCTCATCAGCCTGGCTCCAGGATGATCCTACCACTCCTAAGATCATCTCCTTGGTGCGAGGTTTGGGAAGACTTTGGCTCAGGAAAGAAAGTCAGAAAATTGCTATTAGCCTCTAATACATCAAAGACGACTTCGTTTGCATTTCACCACCACAATAAGGATGAATAGGCAAATGGTGCACAACCTGCAGTCCAGCTGAGTTGAAAGGCAGAAAAATATTCCACTTTGAAGCAAGAAGACGGATTGGGCCATTCCAACAAGGATGCTAGACTGTCTGTCTACATCTTAGCCATACCAATAGAATAGCAACAAAGGTTCCAAACTGAAAGTCCTAGCCAGCCCCACCCTTGCACATATTGTTATGATTTGTCTCTCACCCAGAAAACCTATGTCTCACCAATGAGATATTTTCATCCCCAGTGACCTCTTGGGGTTAAGAGTGGGGAAAGTAGAACTATATTACTCCCTCTAGCAAAATCAGCCAGAGGAGAGAAAGAAAAAGTCAAAACAATAAAAATACAAGCAAAATAATCACACACACATGCATACACGCACAACAGAGAGGAGGTGACACAAAACCATGTGCAAGGCATCCTCTTGCAAATTGTTCTGTTGATGGGAGGAATCTACTTCTTTCCCTGCATCTGTTTCATGCTTGTTGCATGCATCATATTTAACTTGAATTCTCCCAAATCTCAAAGCTTCAAAATAAGGTCATTAGTGTTCACTTTCTGGCAAAAGAACTGAATGAGGTCCTGGGGGCTGACATGGCTAGGGAGAAGTTGAGCCTAGCTCTCTCAGGTCTCACTGTGTAGGTGCATTTGCCTAGACCACACAGTGCCTCTCGGTTATTCGACATTCACCTCTCTCCTGCTGCACTGTCTTTATCTCATGTGTAATGTGAGTTGTGTTATTTAAAGCTAGTCCTCAAGATGAGAGGCTGGTTGTGCCAGGTGGCTACACTGTTATGGGATTCAGACTTGGCTTCTTACCAGCTATCTTTATACTTACCTTGGGCACAGCCAAGCTCTTTCATGAGCATGTTACCACTAATACTAGGTATGTGGGTGACAACAAAAAGTACAATCACATCACCAGTGCAAAGCCCAGCCTACTGGTGGCAGGTGAGGAACATCTACTTCATAACCAGTACTTAACTTAAATCTTAAAATATGCGAAATGGGAAAAAATATGGTGATCAGTGACTGTCTAAACTCCAACTTCCTCTGCATTAGGTAGAACTCTTCTTGTTGCAAACAATAGAACACACAATGAAAATTGGCTTAAGCCTAATCAAGGAACAATTGTCTTCTGTAGCCACATAGTGTATAGGTACATTTGGGTTCCTGTTTTGGCCAGCCCATGGCTTAGCCGATGCCACCAGGATGTCTCTCTCAGCTCTTCTTCCCTGGCTTTGTTTTCAGCTTCCCCGCAGGGTCCCTGTAGGCTCCAAGACCGTATCCTCAGAACACAGAGCACCCTGACCTCTACCAATACCTCCACCAAGGTTCCATGAGTAAATCTTTTTGGCCTCATCAGCATGAGTTGATTTATGAGCCTGTCTCTAAACTAATTACTAAAGCCAAGAGGATTGGATGTGCTGCTTGGCTTAGCCTTGGACACAGATTTCACCCACATACATTGGCTGTTTTGGTGGGTGCATTTACCTAGAGGAGAGTTTGAGATATGGTGATCAGAAAGACAATAAGGAGATGCTGAGAGGCAAAACCAACAGGACGATAGAAGTATGTTCGTGATTTCAGGTCAACAGAGCTGGAGCTATGGTGAAAATTCAAATCATGACAAATGCAAATGATAACATAGGCACTGACCATGCTTCCACCTCTTGTAAATAGTCCCTTTATTAACTTCTCAAGTTATCTAGTTTGAGTATTAATATGGTTTGGCTCTGTGTCCCCACCTAAATCTCATGTTGAATTATAATCCGCGGCATTGGAGGTAGGGCCTGGTGAGAGGTGACTGGATTATGGGGTGGTTTCTAATGGTTTAGCACCATTCCCATAGTGCTGTCTCTTGATACGGTTCTCATGAGATCTGGTTGTTTAAAAGTGCGTAGCACCTCCCCCTTGCTCTCTTCCTCCTACTCCCACCGTGTAAGACACGCTTGCTCCCCCTTCACCCTTCACCCTCCACCATAACTGTAAGTTTCCTGAGGCCTCCCCAGAATCAGAAGTCTGTATATCCAGCAGAACCATAAGCTAACTAAGCCTCTTTTACTTCTAAATTACCCAGTCTCAGGTATGTCGTTACAGCAGTGAAAGAACGACTAATGCAAGTATGCAATCTATTTCTTGCCAGCACCCTGACTGGTAACTCCAGGTAAGGCAACAATTATTCCAAAATATTCTTTGTATATTTGAGCATCTTATGTAGGTTTCCAAAGTGGTGCTGAAAACAGCCTGCTTCGTTATCCTCAGGGAGTGTTTCATCCCTTGGCTTCACTCCCGGCCAACACCACCTTCCAGATGGACCCCACACCTCATCTCTGACCATCATTCCTGAAACCCAGGCCCAAAGAGTTAAGGCACCCAGTATAATCTCAACACTTACTAGACATCCTATTCCCCCTTTCACCCTGGACACGCACACACACACACACACACACACACACCCCTGACATATACTCAAATTAATTGTGAGACAAGGCCAAGTGTTGGCAAAGATATAGAGCAATGGGAGCTATTAATATACTGCTGGTGGGAGTGTAAATTAGTTCAACCACTTTTAAAAAGGGTTTGGCAGGATCTACCAAAGCTAAACGTACACCCACCCTATGACCCGGTAATTCCACACCTAGACATATCCAAGAAAAATGAGTTTACATGTCCAAAAAGGACAAGGATAGTCATAGCAGCCCTGTTTGTCATAGCCCCAAACTGGAAACAATCCAGATGTCCATCAACAGGAATACAAATAAACAAACCATTCAGTGGGACTGAATGGAAAACGGGCTGCTGATATATGCAACAAGCCTGAGTCTCTGTTATTACGTTATTATGTTGAGGGAAAGAAGCCAAGCACAAAATAGTACATATCGCATGATTCTATTTATATAAAAGTAAAGAACAAGAAAAACTAACGAATGATGAAAGAACTCAGGATAGTGGCTCCCTTGGCGAGGGTTGTATTGAATAAGAGGGGAATGGAGGAAACCTCTAGGGGCTGGAAATGCTGTATATCTTGATCAGAGTGTACATAGAGATAAAATTTTATCAGACTGTGCGTTGAAGATTAGTAATAGCCTTTACACATCCTGTTGTATGTATTACACCTCAATAACAAATTAAAATTCAAAATGAGATTTATGGACTATAACAAGGTGAAATACAAATGTCCATTGACATCAGATGTCTGCATGATTCTAAATATGGTTGTTTATCAACGTGTTTATTCAAATTACAATCATAAATGGCTATTTTTTTTTTAACAGAAGCAGCCTAGGCAGGCAGCAGGTAACCAACAAAAGCTCAGAGCGATGGTTACAATAATTAGCAATTCATTTGCTACATTTTTGTTGCCAGCCCAGTCTCTTTTTCAGGTTAATTCCCCAAACTGTACAAGATTATAAACACAACTCATGGGAAAATGAGTCATTTTGAGACCCACAGGCAGAAGTGCGATGGCACAGTTATCAGAAGGACCCAGAGGCAGTCCTCTGTAATGGAAGAGTTTAGTTCTGATGTGGATACACAGGTTGGAGTCAAA
This sequence comes from Macaca nemestrina, assembly GCF_043159975.1. Classification (NCBI taxonomy): domain Eukaryota; kingdom Metazoa; phylum Chordata; class Mammalia; order Primates; family Cercopithecidae; genus Macaca; species Macaca nemestrina. Next base: position 5,359,300 of record NC_092133.1, read on the forward strand.
AAGCTGTAAGTGGTCACATTAAGTAGACTTCCCTGGAAGAGGAAGGGATTTTTTTTCAAGCCTAGAGAAAGTTTCTCTAGGTATCTTTGATGTAACTACGCTATTTTTGACAAGTAAAAAATTGACCTAGGCTAAGTCCTTGTGACTTCCACTTTTACAGAAGCACTCTAAGCTACTTTCCAGCTGTCTACATCTAAAGCAAGAGATCAATGTGGTCATTTGCAAGGCATTCATCTTGCAAAATTTATCTACAGTTTGGTGTGAAGGGTTTGAAGCAGACCACAACCTAGCAATGAAATCTGGATCTCCTGGTTCCAAGCAACCGGGATCTCAAGTGGAAAACCATTCTCTATGTCCAGGACAACCTAGCTGGTCAAATTTCTCCCCTAGCTGGTCACCCAGAAACCTCCCAAGTAGAATCAGGGAAATTGTCTTAGGTCAAGATATAAACAACAAAAACCTGTGCTCTTACGAGAATATATGTAGGCAATTCATTGTGTTTCTACTGTATGAAAGACCAATCTGATTCCTCCACCCAGCCTGCAAGGTCAGGATCTAATCCCCTCCACTTCTCCAACCATGTTACCACCTCTCCCCATTCTCTGGGGGCCTTGGCTGTGGTGCCCTTTCCCACCCTTGACCCTCGCACCTTCTCTTCTCTCTGCCGGGAGAGTCCTTCCACTTCCCTTCCACCACCGCCTCCTCAGCCTCATTCCACTTTCCTTGGAGACTCCTTCCCTGAAATCCTATCTGGAGCGAGTCTGCCTGGGTACTTCCTCTCACAATACATTTCCTTGTCTTTCATGGAACACATCATCATCTATGATTATACAATGACTTATGTGCTCACCTTTCTACTCCTTAGCTAGACCATCACAGACAGAACCTCATCTGTGCTTTCTGCCAAAGTGTGCCCAAAGCTGAGTACAGCAGGACTTCCAAATGCTAGCATGAATAAATATTTACAGACTAGAGTAGCTAAGACAAGAAAGAGGGCCGGGCGCGGTGGCTCAAGCCTGTAATCCCAGCACTTTGGGAGGCCGAGACGGGCGGATCACGAGGTCAGGAGATCGAGACCATCCTGGCTAATATGGTGAAACCCCGTCTCTACTAAAAATACAAAAAACTAGCCGGGCGAGGTGGTGGGCACCTGTAGTCCCAGCTACTCGGGAGGCTGAGGCAGGAGAATGGCGTAAACCAGGGAGGCGGAGCTTGCAGTGAGCTGAGATCCGGCCACTGCACTCCAGCCTGGGCGACAAAGCGAGACTCCGTCTCAAAAAAAAAAAAAAAAAAAAAAAAAAAGAAAGAGAAGATTCCAGACATAGGGCTTACTGCTCCAGTCAGCTGCACTCTCAAGGACGTGCTCATTAAAATGATGCACATAAAAATCAGTTTGAAAATAAGTGTTAATCCTAAAATCCAATGCAATGAGGCTGTAGGAACAGGTACATTCATTTCCTGCTGATAGTGACAACAGCAGCAGGACGACACCTTTGCACCAATAATTATTTGGCATCAGAAATAAACTCAAAACCGGCCAGGCGTGGTGGCTCACACCTATAATCCCAGCAGTTTGGGAGGCCAAGGCGGGTGGATCACCTGAGGTCAGGAGTTCAAGACCAGCCTGGGCAACATAGTGAAACCTTGTCTCTACTAAAAATACAAAAATTAGCCAGACATGGTGGCACATGCCTGTAATCCCAGCTAGCTACTCAGGAAGCCAAGGCACAAGAATCGCTTGAACCTGGGACGGGGAGGTTATAGTGAGCCAAGATCGTGCCACTGCATTCCAGCCTGGGCAACAGAGCAAGTCTCTGTCTAAAAAAAAAAAAAAGAAAAGAAAGAAAGAAATTAACTCAAAATGAAAAAAAAAACTATTTTTACAAAGATATATATTTCCTATCTTTTCATAATAACCAAAAATTAAAAATAACCTAAAATCTACAGCAGAGGAAACTCTTAAATATGTCAACTAGATCTACTTTTTGAAACTATCTAAAATTATGTATGTACATTATAGCCATAACAATTATTTTTATTTTCTCATGTTAAATGAGAAAGCATGCCACCGTGAGCAGATATGAATACAAAGTGAATGAGAACACCAAAAATAAAAAACGATTGTCTAAATTAGGCTTTAATATCACTTTAATAGTAAATAAGGTCAAACAACAATGAAAATTCTACCTAGACCTCCATATCCAAAGTTATTTGCCATTGATGGTGACAGCCACCAGCAGCCCCTGACTCAGTCTTCTCCTCCCACCCTTCATGTCTCGTGTCTCGCCTCTTTCCCGGGGCATCCTCCTGCCTCCCACTTCCACTGCACTGTTCTGCTTCAGCAGAAAGAGGTCTCGCTTGGAGAGAAACCAACACTGATGGATCCTTTAGATCCAGTGGCCTCGGAGGCAGAGGCGGGCTTACTTTCTCCTGCCTGAAGACCTGCCTGGGCAAATGGTTCCCCCATCAAAAGAGACCCACATCTGGCTCTGCACAGCCTTGAAATTGAGAGTTTTACAGAAGGTGTTTGGAGGGTGCATGGGAAAGGTGCCCTACCCCAACTCCTCAGGAAGAAGCCCCAGCTGAAGTTGAGGTGTCCGAGGGGCACCTGGGCTTTGGTGCTGAGGCTGAGCCTGTGCCAGACGAGAAACAATAATTCATTTTTTGTTATCCACACAACCTATTGATTGACAGCTCCCTCAACATGGGTCGGGAGAAGACAATCTTGAAGTTCCATCTTTGACTTAAACACCAAAATGTTCAGTGCTCTTTAAGCGATTCAAATGAAGATGAAGTTTACAGGTAAGAGACAGGCAAAAAGGAAATGAAGAAACTGTACCAACGCTCAGGCGACAGCAAATGACTGGTTGTCTGGTGTATCCTATCCTTGTGCATCTTTTTACGAAGAGCTAAATAGATTAACCACCTCATTAGGAACAGCCAAGGTTGTCATATGTCCCTATTGTTACAGTCCTTAAAGTTTCATCAGAAACTTGACCGATCAAGATTCCATCGTGTGTGTGTCGGCACTGGCAGTCAGTTGGTGCTGCACCGACAGGTCCTCCCCAGGGTGCCACAAGCCCCTGACGTGACTCGCCATTCCTGGGCCATGCATCACTCCTGCTGGGAAATGCATCCCTCATCTCTCTGAAGCTTCCTGGAGACTCATTTAGGCCTTGGCAGGATGGCGGGGACAGAGCAGCTGTTCTCTCTGACTCTTTCCCATCATTTGACCGGTTTTTAATCCGCAACAACGCTTCCAAAATTGAAAATGGAACCCGGTTGGATTCTTGAGCAGGGCTGACCAAGTGCAGGGCTGGCTGGGCACTGCGCGGTGGGTGCCAGGACGAAGATGAATCTCTGTGATGCCCAGACTCCTGGCGAAGCAGAAGCCGGGCTGCCAGCCAGCGCCTGCATGTTCCTGGGCAAAGGACGCTTTATCCTGACAAACCCAGACATCTCATGACCCTCCCCAAGATCCCTTTGGTTCCCTCTCAGTCACCAACAGACTATCTGGGAGATTTCCTTAATTTATGTGGAAGGCACTGATGTAGGAGACAAATTTTCATCAGGAGGCGGTGCCTGCCTGCCACTCTTGAGTTCATTCTAATTTCTATTCATGTAAAATATTTCTCAAGATTTCCTCCAGGCATTTAGGCTTCGTTTTTAAAACTGTGATAAAACACATGTAACATAAAATTTACCATCTTACCATTTCTAGGTGTGCAGCACGGTGGCATGAAGTACACTCTCAATGTTGTGCAGCCAACACCACCATCCGTCTCCAAAATGTTTTCATCTTTTAAAACAGAAACTCTCACCCCATGAAACAAACTGTCTATTCCTCCCACCCCTGAAACCTGACAACCACCATTCACAGAAACTCTGTCCTCATGAAACAAACGGTCCATTCCTCCTGCCCCGGGCCCCCCGACAACCGCCATTCACAGAAACTCTGGCCCCACGAAACAAACTGTCCATTACTCCTGCCCCCGGCCCCCCAACAACCACCATTCACAGAAATTCTGTCCTCATGAAACGAACTGTCCATTTCTCCCACCCCTGACCCCCGACAACCACCATTCACAGAAACTCTGTCCTCATGAAACAAACTGTCCATTCCTCCTGCCCCCGGCCCCCGACAACCACCATTCACAGAAACTCTGTCCTCATGAAACAAACTGTCCATTACTCCTGCCCCCGGCCCCCCAACAACCATTCACAGAAATTCTGTCCTCATGAAACAAACTGTCCATTTCTCCCACCCCCGACCCCTGACAACCACCATTCCACTTCCTGTCTCTATAAATGTGACCCCTCTAGGAAATTTATGCAGGTGGAAGTATACAGTATTTGTGCTTTTGTGACTGGCTTATTTTACTGAGTATAAGGTCTTTAAGGTTCATGCAGGTTGTAGCATGTCTTGGCGTTTCCTTCCTTTTCAAGGCTGAATCCCATTCCATTCCACGGATACACGATATTTTATTTCTCCATTAATTCACTGATGGATGCTCGGGTTGCTTTTCCCTTTGGTTATCATGAATAATGCTGCTATAAACATGGGGGTGTGAGTATCTGTGCAAGTTCCTGCTTCCACTTCTTTGGGGTATATACCCATAAGTGAAATGGCCGAATCACACGGTAATTCTGGTTTTAATTTTCCATAGTGACTGCACCGTTTGACATTCCCACCAACACTGCATGAGGATTCAAATGTTTCCCCGTTCTCACCCACACTTGTGATTTTGGTTTTTTGCTAGAACCCATTCTAATGGATCTGAAGTGGCATCTCATTGTGGTCAGACCAATTTTTAAAAGTCAAAAACAAGGCCAGGCGAGATGGCTCCCGCCTATAATCCCAGCACTTAGGGAGGCCGAGGCAGGTGGATCACGAAGTCAGAAGATCGAGACCATCCTGGCTAACACGGTAAAACCCCATCTCTACTAAAAATACAAAAAAAAATTAGCCAGGCGTGGTGGTGAGCGTCTGTAGTCCCAGCTACTCAGGAGGCTGAGGCAGGAGAGTGGTATGAACTCAGGAGGCGAAGTTTGCAGTGAGCCGAGATCGCGCTACTGCACTCCTGCCTGGACAACAGAGCTAGACTCTGTCTCAAAAAAAAAAAAAAAAAAGAATATGTACATGTTTCTGAGACTCCTGCAGGCAGATTCCATCTGCCTCACAAAGAAAGACATAAACCACACAGCAACCTCAATAACAGCCGCCGCCCCCTCTCCAGCAGTGCCTTGGGACCCAGCACTGACATGGGCATTTTCCGTAGACACTCAGTGTCCGGGGAGTGAGGGATGACTTGGTGACAGATGGAAGACTTGGCCACTGTGTGCTGAGGAGGTGAATAGATTAAGGCACAGGAAAAGAAGAAATGGAAGACAGAGGCTGTGGAAAGATCCAGTCCTTTGGAGAGAAGCTCTGAAACTTTGATGGTCTCTCCGCGTGAACTTGCGGAGGCTCCTCCTCACTAATTAGCATCTCCGTGCATATGGAGCACCGGGAGGACCGTTCAGCAGCCCAGCCAGCCCTGCTAACTCAGCAAGTCATCTGGAACAGAAGCCAGCTCTGCAAAGCTGCACACTGAGCGCGGGTCATGGATCATCTTTTGCTAAGTAAGAACCGAAGAAGGCGTCCTATTAATGAGATGCCTGCCGCATGACAGACACTGAGCAATTAAACCAGAAGAGGCCAGAACACAGTAATTAAAAAGAACAGATGAAAATGGGAGGGTCACGGAGAAGGAGAGTCAAAAAATGGTATCCCCAACCTCCTCAGAAATGGAGAACACCTTTAGGATTGCTAAAAGGGTTCAAGGGAATGTCCACTTCACAGGGTTTCACTACATGATTTTCTTGGACTTAATTTTTTTTCTGTCTGACTTGGCCTGGGCACTACTGGCTGATGAGTCTGTAGCACTCCACCATTATTCCAGAACGTTCCTTTCCTTTCTTGCATTCTTCCTGTTTGGATTGTTCTGTGCATGCAACACCTTGTTCTGCCTCCGCCCTTTACCCTGAGTGGACATGGCAGAGGCCACAGGCTCACACACAGAAGAGCTGTGGCCCTTGCCCTAACAAGCTGTTCCTGCCCTGACCAGCCCAACCTTCTTCTTGTCACTGGCCATGAGGATGTTGTGTTTCTCTGTCACCCCGCATTCAGCTGTGTGCCTTTCCACAAGTCAATATGAAGAACGGATTTGATCCAAATGTCAGTGGCAATTTCTTTCCCAGGCCCACTTTGAACGCCCCAACATGCCACATCCTTAGATAGCCTCTCCACTATCAGCTGGGGCGGGGGCAGTCAATGCCCTTTGACTTCTATTCCCCAGGACTCAGGACCAGCTTCACAAATGCCCGACCTGAGCTGTTGCACAGGTTCCCAACTTTAAAAGTCAAAAGCATGGTTTCATGCTCTCCAGTAGCCCTCTCGAAATTCTTCGTACTTTTTAAACAAGAGTCTACAAATTATGTGGTAGATCTCGCCAAGAATTTCTGATGTCTTCCGAAACATTCCTAGCTTCGGATGCTGTCTTCCCACTGCTCTGCCCTGTCCTCTACTCATGTTGCTCTCACATCTGTACAAAGTCCCATGGTACAGACAACTAGACAATACAAAAACAGGGTAAGTATATTTCCCCCATCTTTATTTCTCAGCTATCTCTGTTTTCAAGCTAGCGTTCACTTGTAGAAGAGAAGGGAGGGTCTGGTTATTTAAATATATATCAAAAAAAAGTTTATCTGCAATAAATTATCTGTTTGATGGGTTGGGAAGCTTCAAAATGAGACACATTTTGCAGCCTATCTACAATAAGTTAGACTTTGAGGATAACTAGGTCTGAAACTTAAAAGACACAGTGTTCAGATCACCCTCCCACTGGCTCTCAGGTTGTCTCCATTCTTCAACCTGTTTTAAAAAGTAACTCCCATTGTTTCATGTACATTGTTGGAAATAAGTAAGATACATAAAAGCTAAATAAAAGAACTTCCAAAATCCTTCTGTTAGCACATTGCACTCACTCCTCAAATACTTCTTGAGGCCATGCTTGTGGGGACACACTTTACTTGTGGGAGTATTGTTCACCCTGCAGGAGCACTGTTCACCCCAGGGAAGGACTGTTCACCCTGTGAGAGCACCATTCACCCTATGGCAGCACTGTTCACCCTGTGGGAGCACTGTTCACGCTGTGGGAGCACTGTTCACCCCAGGGAAGGACTGTTCACCCTGTGGGAGCACCATTCACCCTATGGCAGCACTGTTCACCCTGTGGGAGCACTGTTCACCCTGTGGGAGCACTGTTCACCCTGTGGGAGCACTGTTCACCCTGTGGCAGCACTGTTCACCCCAGGGAAGAACTGTTCACCCTGTGGGAGCACTGTTCACCCTGTGGGAGCACTGTTCACCCCAGGGAAGGACTGTTCACCCTTTAGGAGCACTTTTCACCCTGTGGGAGCACGGTTCACCCCAGGGAAGGATTGTTCACCCTGTGAGAGCACCATTCACCCTATGGCAGCACCGTTCACCCTGTGGGAGCACTGTTCACCCCAGGGAAGGACTGTTCACCCTGTGGGAGCACTGTTCACCCCAGAGAAAGACTGTTTACCCTGCAAGAGCACTATTCACACTGTGGGAACACTCTTTACCCCGTGGTAGCACTGCTCACCCTGTGGGAGCATCATTCACCCTATGGCAGCACAGTTCACCCTGTGGGAGCACTGTTCACCCTGTGGGAGCACCGTTCACCCCACGGAAGGACTGTTCACCCTTTAGGAGCACTCTTCACCCTGTGGGAGCACTGTTCACCCTGTGGGAGCACTGTTCACCCCAGGGAAGGACTGTTCACCCTGTGGGAGCACTGTTCACCCCAGGGAAGAACTCTTCACGCTATGGGAGCACTGTTCACCCTGTGGGAGCATTGTTCATCCCAGGGAAGGATTGTTTACCCTGCGAGAACACTATTTACTCTGTGGAAACACTCTTCACCCTCTGGAAGTACTGTTCACCCTGTAGGAGCACCATTCACCCTGTGGCAGCACCATTCACCCTGTGGCAGCACCATTCACCCTGTGGCAGCACCATTCACCCTGTGGCAGCACCGTTCACCCTGTAGGAGCACCATTCACCCTGTGGCAGCACCATTCACCCCGTGGCAGCACCATTCACCCTGTGGCAGCACCATTCACCCTGTAGAAGCACCATTCACCCTGTAGGAGCACCATTCACCCTGTGGCAGCACCATTCACCCTGTAGGAGCACCATTCACCCTGTGGCAGCACCATTCACCCTGTAGGAGCACCATTCACCCTGTGGCAGCACTGTTCACCCTATGGCAGCACTGTTCACCCTGTGGGAGCACCGTTCACACTGCAAGAATACTGCAAAGCAGCCACATTGGGCCTCATAGGACTTACAGCTCAGGCTGGGAACATGACAGTAAATTGGCAAGTAGTCACATGGTGATCTGTTCCAGGGGCTTTGCGGAAAAGGAGTCAAGAGAGATGGAGGAGGTGCTCCTAGATCTAGGGGCTGGGGAGGGTGTCTCTGTTCTGGCATCACCAGCAGAGTTGAGGTGACAAGCATGTGTCAGCAGGAACAGCTCATGCAAGGGATCTGAAGTGGAACACAGGGCATTGTCCGAGGATAAGTTGAAGCCAGAATGCCTGGGGCAGAGCCAGCAAACGGGGAGAGTGGTAAAGAGGAAGGCCTGAGAGGCAGCAGGTTCCACGTCCTGGGCACCCGGTGAGATGCTGCCTTCAATTTTGAGGGGGAGGAGAAAGTGCAACAGGGGTTGGGGAAAGTGCATCAGGGGTTTGGGCAGAGGTAGCCCAGGATCTGGAATCAAATGTTAAAGGACAATAGCAGTAACTGCTCGCCTACATAGAGTGCTTGCTGTGTGCCAGGCACCAGAGAGAGCATAGGATTGAATGAGTGTGTATTACAAGACCCTATGAAATTCTTCCTGAGATATATACTGTTAGCACAATGCACTCATCACACAAACACACACACAAATAAGTATATTTATATATGGCACAAAAATAGCCATGATTAGATATGTGTATGATTAAATGAGGATAAAAAATATGTCTACAATAAGAATTATATAATAAATAGATGTATATATTGGCATATAGCATGAAGTGAATATATATAAATATATGAATCTATAAAGAACAATACACACACAAACACACACACACTCACATGCACACACACACCCACATCCACAGTCAGTCCTCTGTATGCATGGGTTCCCCATATGTGGATTCAATAGTCAACCTGAGATAAAAAAAATATTCAGGAAAAAGTGGACTGTTTGCTTTTGCACTGAATGAGTACGGGCTTTTCTTTCTTGTCATTATTGCCTAAACGATACGCTATAACAGTTATTTACATGACATCTACAGCATATTAGCTATTACGGGTAATGTAGAGATGGTTTAAAGTTTTAGGGAGGATGTGTGTAGGTCACATGCAAATATGACACCATTTGATATAAGAGACTTGAGCATCTGTGGATTTTGGTATCTGTGGGGAAACAAATCCCCTACGCATACCAAGGGAGGAGGGTATCTATGTTTAAATATCTATGGCATTATTTGAGTATCTATACACTCATTTAATCCCCAGTTACCTGGGGAAGGAGGAGCTGCCAGCACCCTCATTTGCCGAGGAGGGCACTGAGCACAGAGGAGCTTGCGCAACAGCAGGTGGAGACAGGATCTAGCCATGAGCCCCAGGCATGAGCCTCACACTATGTGGCTTCTAGCAGCGGTGCTGGGGCGGCAAGCTCAGATCACGGGCTGGGGGTCTCAGGGGGCAGAGGAGGGTAGGTCTGCAAGGAGAAGGCATCATCCCAGTGGAGGGTGCCGTCGGGAGGGGTGGAAGCTATGTGCTGTGGGATGGATGTTTCGGGACCACAGAGTTGTACATTGGGCCCTACCTTATAAACAATCTTTAAAACAACTATATCTCAGACAACTTTCCATGTGATTACACATCTCTCTGCAATTGTGGACTTAAACCTTTTTAAAGTGAGGAACAGTTTTGTTCAAATTAAGCCTTCCATGTCAATAAAATCAAATCAGAGTAATATCCCCAAAGTTGGCCTCCTATGGCCCTTGAAGGGATTCCCCAGGGCAACCCACAAGCTTTTGTGGGAACAGATTAGGAATCACTAATCTGGGGCAGTAGGACATTTGTGTTTAACACGAGCACACTGTAGTTTATGTCACTAACCCTGTGTTTTTCAACAAATAGGTAGTTTCCAATGTTTTATTATCAAACATTGCAGCTAACACCTGTGTGCACGTTCGTGGGAAATGTTCAGGCAGATCCTACAGTGAATTCTTTGGCTAAATTATTACGCATGGAATTACACAGTCAAGTGTACACCTATTTTTAAGGTGTTTCGAACATATTGCCAAAATCGTCCCACAGAAGTGCTGTATTAATTAACATTCACAACAGCTCTCTGAGACTAGCAATTTCCCTGAACCTTTATACACACACACACACACACACACACACCCCTTTACTCATTTTAAAGGTGCAAAATCTTGTTTAATATGACTTATTGGATTGTAAGTGAAGTAGTTTTTAATCTTCACTGGCCATTTGTGGTTTTTATTTTCTGTATTACTTGTTCGCTGCCCATTTTTCTATGAAGACATTTATATTTTTCTGAATAATTAGTTAATTTTTAAAAACATCCATCACGGAGGTAGCTTATGTTCCCCCAAGTTCTCCTTTGCTTGGAGTCCTTTTTCTGGCATTGGGACGCTGTGCTCTCTGGGAGCTTTCATTTACTCAGGTCTGTCAGTGGTGTTTTTAAGGTCACTTGCCTTCACTCTCTCTCACAGAAAGTCCGTCGTCACTCCTAGATCATACAAAGTACTTTCCATCTAATTCCTAACCCTCATCTTGAGTTGATTTTCAAATAACGTTTGAAAATGAGGGATAGGGGCTCCTGCGAGGTTCTGGGCTTCTCTCCTCCTTTCTGGGAGACGCTAAAGGAATCGCAGAAACATCAAGTGAGGCAGCCGTGGGGCAAACACATTCCTTCATAGAAGGGGACTTGTAAAGATACTTGCTTCCATTTTATGTGTGGGATCTCAGCTGGGAAATTTCTTATTGGAAATAGATAAATTGTAAATCACAACCAAATGCTCTTGAAATAAGGGGAACCCTTCACAGAACCAGAGGAATTAACTGCACAGAGCTTCTCTCTCTCTTTCTTTCTCTCTCTCTCTCTCTCTCTAAGGCTCCATGACAGGGCAAAGGGATGCCTAAGGCAGGTGCTTTGGACATTGAAACTCCCGATGTGGGGCCCAACTGACCTGTGGACATTCCTTGCTCCCAGCCAGCACCAGCAGGGCGTCCCCAGCACTACTGCCTCCCTTCTCAACAGCCTCACCTCACACACTCATGCTTCCAGGAAATGAAGAGTTCCAGGACCCCAGCAATCGGAGTACTCAGCATGATGCCCCATGTTCAGCCACAAGCCTGCACGGAGTTGGGGAAGAAGACATGATCTTGGACCGAGCACACTCTTTTTCACCTCTATCCCTTCTCCTTTCTCCAAATTTAATGATATCTACTTAATTTTTTCATATGTGACCTTTCTCTAAGTTTCTTTTTTGTTGTTGTTTTTGTTTTGTTTTGTTTTGTTCTTTGAGACAGAGTCTCACCCTGTTGCCCAGGCTGTAGTGCAGTGGCGCAATCTCAGGTCACTGCAACCTCCCAGATTCAAGCGATTCTCTTGCCTCGGCCTCCCAAATAGCTGGACTACAGGCGCGTGCCAACTAATTTTTGTATTTTTAGTACAGACAGGGTTTCACCGTGTTGGCCAAGATTGTCTTGATCTTACCTGGTGATCCACCTGCTTCAGTCTCCCAAAGTGCTGGGATTACAGGTGTGAGCCACCGCACCCAGCCTTTCTAAGTTGTTTTTAATCACATGATTATTTCAGACTAATATTTTTATAGCTTCCCACACAACTGCCTTTCAAATATTTTTTATTTTCTACCTTTAAGTTAATACACAGCACATTGCCCAGTTTATCTCCCTTCTAAGCTGCAAATTTTCTTTCCTTCCTTACAAATGCAAACTTAAGAGCCTATGCTGTCTAGAGCTTGCATGAAAAAACTTCATTTGAAGAATATTTTCCAGTCAAAGCATCCGGCCCATTCTGACTGTCAGTTTTGCTCTTTCCTTCCCATTCCTCTCATTTAAGTGAGTCCATGCCTACGAAGTCCTCCCCAGGACCCTCACCCTCCTTGACAGGCTCCCTCAAATTAAGCAGGTTTTGCCTCTGCCTAACTCCACTTTGCAGGACAGTATTCGGTCCCACTCAACAGACACATGGATATGGAACACATTTAGAGATCATTTAGGACCCCAGACCCAGGCTTGCCTTTAGAGGTTCATGCCTTGATCAGAAGTGTGCAGGTGTGCACACACTCCAAGCTCCCAGTTGCCCAGAAATTACAGGTAATTATCCCAGAGTGGAAACAGTGCTTGATGCGGCACAATGTCAGCCCCACTCCTCTGGTGACAGGAAAGGTAAAACAAGTCCAAAAGGCACATTTCTCAACCCCCTAAGCCACACGCAACACCTCCTCCAACAGACACTGAGCCCAAGCTGCCTTAATTGACATCATGTCTGTGCCGCAGTCCAAAGCCATCACTATCTATTTTAGTAACTTGCCCTTTCACAGCTTCCAGCTTGTCGACCAGATCCCCAAAGTACAAACCTTCCAATGTGCCTATTGCTCCATAGACCTGTTTCAAAGAGGTGGCCAGACCAGGTCAAACCCGTTTAGTATCAAGGTAAAAATTATTGTTCACCATTAAGATCCTATGCCTCTTCCTGTCACCAACATCAGGCAGTGGTGGTGGGCAGTGGGGTGACAAACAAGGCAACTTGTTTATTTCTACAAATCAGACATACAAGCTGCTATTTCTGCCCAAGCCTGTCATGGAAAGGATGTGTCCCTTGCCTGGGGAGTTCTGAGGGGAGGACAGCACACCCCACACTCTGCCAATTGGCTGCTGCTCACCTGCCCCTACCAGGCACCTGTAAGAGAGTGTTCAGTGGTTGTGATTAGGGTACACATGGCCCCATGAAGGCTGGCACTTGCTAACACAAATATGTGTTTAATTTATGATGGGACCACTTCAGTTGGATTGTGGATACAGCCTGAATGGCAGCTGTATTTGCATACCTTATATTTACAACTGGCAGATAAAAAACTCCTCCAAGGTTGGGACCACAGGCACATCTGTTAATAAATCACTAACAGGGGACAAGAAAACCAGAAAGGTTTTAAGTCTCATTTTGGAAATAATTACGTGCAGAAATCTGAAAGCCTGGCTGTTCAGGGAAAGGATCACCAAGCAGACAGAAGGAGGCCCTGGTTCTCCACCCTGTGGGAGGCCGTGGGGGTCCCCCTTCCTTACCTCCATGAGGAAATGATGAGCAGGAGTGGACCTTCCAGGCATTGTGGGAAGGACACATTTTGATGGCAGCCTCCAAGTTGGGGACTGTGTTATCCAACAGGCTGCCGGGCACACAGTAAGTACAGCCCTGTAAATGCAGGTGACACCTGCTGGCCTGACCTGTCTTGATGGTCTTAGGATGACTTCAGGAGGATGGGATGAGAAAAAGAGATTCCCATGGCTCGGGGGGTCCCTCATGGTCCTGCACTAAGGTACCTGGCAATGAGAACATTCCTTTTGCACCACAGAAAAGCCAACTTTCCTGTGCATGCTTTCCTGTGGTCTCCATTCCCCAACTTGGGGCCACGGAGAACTATGGCCTTGGGAATTTTGGTCCAAGTGTTCATTTCATGACATAGTGGGCCCTTGCCCATTCTTAAGTCCAGACAGGCCCCCCTACTTTCTGGTGGGGTATGAGGGCTTGTAATAGGCTGAACAATAAAGAGCACCTCCCACTGTAATGTCTCCGTCCTTAAAATGAGTCTCGGTGGCCTTGTACTCTGAAGCTTTGGGACCAAAACCCAGAGTCAGAAGCGGAGTGTCCAGCCTCAGTGCCCAGCCTCAATCAATACTGCGTGCTTCCTACCAGTCTCAGTTCTTTTCTTTGTCACTCTAGACTCTTCAGCTCAGTTATTTTGGTTGAATTAGATGAGAAGAAATTACCTGGCAAAATGATAACTGATATGATTTGTCTGTGTCCCCACCCAAATCTCATCTTGAATTATAGTTTCCGTAATCCCCATGTGTGGTGACAGGACCCAGTGGGAGGTGATTGAATCAGGGAGCCGGTTACCTCCATGCTGTTCTCATGATAGTGAGTGAGTTCTCATGAGATCTGGTAGTTTTATAAGGGGCTTCCCCCTTCGTTTGGTTCTCATTCTTCTCCTTACTGCCGCCAGGTGAAAAAGGATGTGTTGCTTCTCCTTCTGCCATGATTGTAAGTTTCCTGAGACCTCCCCAGCCATGCTGAACTGTGAGTCAATTAAACCTTTTTCCTTCATTAATTACCCAGCCTTGGGTATGCTTTTATCAGCAGCCTGAGAACAGACTAATACAATAACCAAGTTAACAAACATTCATAAAGAGCCCTGAAGTGTCTGAGTCCAGCTCTTGGGGCTGAGCATTTCTCTGATTCTTGTGTGGACACTCCTATCCATTAAATAAGATGTTCTCTGACCCAAATTTGCAGAGTTGATGTAAGAATATAGTAACTCAAGAGAGCTATCAGTGATAAGGTAAATCCACAGATTCCCTAGAAAATCCAAACAGCTTTAGAAAGCCTGGGTCTGACCTCTCTCAATCATTCATCTGGAGATTAGAACCCATGAAGACAAAGCAACCCCATGAAGGGTGAAAGGAGAAAATGCTGCCTAAGAAGGTGGGAGACAGGTGGCTTGGTTTTCCTTCTTAATTTTAAGCAAATAACTAATATTTGGAGATGATGCAGTCTCCTGGCCAGGTCTGGAACCAGAATGACAGATCTTTCACAGTTTCAGCACCTCTGTTACACAGATGGGAAATGGAGTTGCGTTATGAGCACAAGCAGTGGGCCTTGCACAACTGGGCTGTAATTATTGGGATTCCTTCTTAGTTATTATTCTCTGAAGTGAAAAAGCACAACCAACAGGTCCCCAGAAGTCCCTGCGTTCCGGTTCCAGCTTCCTATTGCCGCAATAAGCCCAAATTCACCACGACAGTATGTATTCTTCCCTCCTGGGGCCTTCAGGATGGGAGAGTCACCCTTCAACCACATTTCAACATTTGCCTCTCAATCTAAAGAATGGTCAAATCTTAGATCTTGCAGGTCATGTTAATATGTGGGACCCTCTCTCCACAATCCCCACCCCTGTGTTGAGGGAGCCTAATACTCGTGTGTGGGCTGCCTTGCCCTCTTGTGTGGGTGTGCGGCTGCTGCAGAGTCTGAGCCTGCCAGGGATCTAAGTTCAGACACTGGACATGCAGAGCCATCCTCTGATGGCTGGCCTCCAGAAAGCCGCTACAACTCAGAACTGATAGCTTTCAAGGTGGGAGCAGAGCACTGTGCTGAGAAATGCCCAGGAAAGCCCTGGAAATGTTGTACCTGTGTGGGCAGTTGTCTAAGAAATGTTTAAGGAAAGCACAGTTCTGGGTGCAGGCCCCTTTCCCTAAAATGGGGGTTTTAGATGTGTGTTTGTTTCAACCTCTTTGCTCTTACAGCTGAGCTGCCTCTGCAGGCGTGTGGGTGGCAGATTCCTGCTGCGTGTGTTCTGGGAGCCAAAAGGGAGCACCAGGGTGTGAGGCAGGGATCAGCAGTGCAAGGAGAAGCCTCCAGAGGCGGGTCTGCCAATCCTCCCAGGAGTCAGAAGCATCCTGGCCTGTGTTGGGAAACATGTGTTGTTGTGATGCTCCCGGCGCCAGGAATGAGGAGAGCAATGTCCGCACACACCAAGCCATCTTGTTGCTTTGATGTAGGATTAGTATTTTCTGGAAATTCAATTTCTTTCCTTACGCTTCACTCTCAAGTCCATGCTGAAGCTGGGAAAATGAATTTAGAATTTAGAATTGATGAAGTAAAAATCTTAATAACAACAACAATAATAATAATAATAATAATAATAGCTCTATGCAGTCCAGGTTCCGTCAGGAAAACTGAGCCCTATTCTACACAGGAATCTAGTCTTAGAGGTGCCAGAAAGTCAAGGAGCCAGAGAGGAGGCAGCTTGGAACCACTAGCACCCCTGGTGCCAGAGGGACAAAGGCAAGGAGGAGGTGATGCTGTCCCTACCAGCCACTGGGCAGGGCAGGTCTGGACCTGGAGAGAAGCCAACACTGTAGGAGAAGCCAGCAGAGAAGAGCAGGAGGGTGGGGATGGAGGAAAAGCTCTGCTCATGTCCTTTCAGAAGCTTCCATTGGCTGGTCCTGGCTGAAAACCAGTCGGTGAGAGAGCATGGAAATGTCATTTACTACTGGAAAAGGCAGCAAAAGGATCTGCAGATAATTGGGAATGATGGCCAGAATGATGGATTTGAGGATAACTGGGAATCTTGGTCAGTGTTTCATGAAATCTTCACAGTTATCCTGACAGGAATGGATATGCTGCTATTTAAGCCCAATTTCTAGAAGGAAACCCTGAGCTCTATGAAGTTTAAGTGACTGGTTCAACTGATACATGCAGATGTTTCACTGGGGAGCTAGTCTTGCCACCATTCATCTGTAAAGAAGACAAGAGCATAAGAAATCTACAGCATGGGTAGTCAGCCCATCAGGTAGGTACTCTCACTCAACTAGAACCCCCTTCCCAACAGTGCTGGACAGCCACAGGTCGGGGGTCTGTGCACAAGCTCTCAGATGAGTGTTGGCCTACAGCCTCCACTGGGAGCTTCTCTGCCCCTCTCTGAGCCAGGCATCTCCATGAAAAGCTGAGCTCCAATGATCAAGGACAGAAGCAACCTCCATTGACAGAGGGTCCCCCACATCCCTCTTCACCCTCACGTGGCTCCTGACACCTAGAGGCCAGTATGTCCATCCAGCCTGGGCCCTCTGGGGAGGAGCATGAGCAGCACTGAGATGCTCATCCCCAAAGAAGTGCCCACCAAGCAATGTGAGCACTTTGCAGACAACTGCCAAAAGCCAAACTGCAGGGTGATGCCTAAGGAGTAATATTCATTCCACCAATGCTTACTGAGCTTCGTTATGGACCCAGAATGGTTCTAGGTATGGGCATCAAGCAGAGAATGGGACAGAAATGTGGTCTTGGGTAAAACCCAGAGCTGTGTACACCACACCATGAGATGCTCCCTCAAATCCATAGTAGCAAATAATCCATGGTTAGCACCTGCAGGAAACACTAACTCAAGCACTCCTTCTGGATGTGCAAAGTTGACCCACAAGCAAGAGATGAAGAAAAGTGAGGAGGAAACTTAAATTGCAAATGGATGCACCACATCAAAACTTAGGTGTGGATTCACTGAGCAGCAAAGTTGCAAGAGGCTCTTTGACTGTAGCTAACTAAATGAACAAGATAGTATGATCAATCCTCATTGGATGGGCTAGACCACTCCAGAAAGGTCCTTATGGAATGGCATTGGAGAGACTGGGATGATGGATCTTTCTATCCAGGATTTCTGGACCCAAGAACCACCCAGTGTCATTCTGGGCAAGACACACAGAGCTTCCAGTTTGGGTGTCTGAGCAAGGGCAATGTTTTGGAAATGACAGAATGACATGCAGGGTCCCCCCCGCCCCGACGAGTGTGAGAGCACTCAGTAGACACACCCCACTGCAGAGCTGAGGAGTCTTCATAGCTCCACATATGAGTCCTTGTGGCAGTTGCACCTGGCAGGATTGGAAACCATCAGCACAACCCAGAGGCAGCGTCCCCTGGGCCTCTGTCTTTGCCCCTGCTATGTCCCCAACTTCTGGGGTTGAGTCTGGAGGTTTCCATACTCACCACTGTCCAAAGAGTGCTGGGGAAGGCAGCTGTGCTGTGCCCCTGCCATGTCCCCAACTTCTAGAAATTTCCTTGAACAGCACAACTGCCTTCACCAGCACTCTTGGGATAGTGGTAAGTATGGAAACCCCCAAAATCCACTGAGCCAATTGCTATTGTCTGTGGGCTCCAGCGAGACTGGGAGTGTGTCCTCTTCTCTTGCTTTATTTACAGTAAAAGGCAATTCTTTCTTGAGGAAAATTTACTGAGAAATCTCTCTCAAGGCAGAAAATTTGTGTCAAAAACCCTGGTTTATTCATCGCTGTTTCCCTAATGGCTGCTGCAGTTTTCCCGACACACAGCAGGGATTCAGAAGGTGAACGTCTCTCTGTACATCGTTCCCATACGGATGTCCTGGGATTTTAATTCTCCTGGATGTAAATGTTTTCTCTATGATGGAAGCTCCCAAACCTGCTCCTGCTGCCCAGACTCACAACTTCCTTGCAGAGTCCACACCTCAGCAGGTGTTTCACATCTAAGTATGGGAAACTTAACCCTAGCCCCTCCTCACCCACACCCGTTCCTACCAGAGTGACCTTGTCACAGACAATGGGGCCACCTTGGATGCTTTTCCTCCAGCCTGGACCCTCCAACCTGAGAACATTCTACTTCCTCCCTCGCTGCCCTTAGGTCCCACCCATTACGAAGCCTGTGTGGCCCCTCTCAGATCCATCCCTTTCTCTTTATCTCCTCAGAGCCCACCCTAGCCCAAACCCCGACCTGCATCTCTCACTCAGACCATTGCAACAGTCCCCAGCAGAGCTTCCACCTTTTACTCAGGACTAACCTCTTTCAAATTCTCCACTGATCTTCTCACAAATAGTGTTGCCAGATTTAGCAAATAAAAATGCAGATGCTCGGCCAGGTATGGTGGCTCACGCCTGTAATCCGAGCACTTTGGGAACCCGAGGCGGGTGGATCATTTGAGATCAGGAGTTTGAGACAGCCTGGCCAACACGGTGAAACTCTGTCTCTACTAAAAAAAGAAAAATACAAAAATTAGCCGGGCAGTAGTGGCGCACATCTGTAATGCCAGCTGCTCAGGAGGCTGAGGCCAGAGAATCACTTCAGCCTGGGAGACGGAGGTTGCAGTGGGCCGAGATCGTGCCACTTCACTCCAGTCTGGGTGACAGACTAAGACCCTGTCTCAAAAACAAAACAAAATAAAATGCAGATGCTCTGTTACATGGAAGTTTCAGATAGATCAAGGAATAGATTTTAGTGTAAGGATGTCTCACACATAGGACCCAGCAGTTCCACACATAGGTATATATCCAAAGGAAGTGAAACACGTGTTCACATGAAAACTCATGTCTGAATGTTGTTAACAGCATTATCCATGAGAGCCAAAAGATAGAAATAACCCAAATGTTCATCAACAAATGAATGGTTAAACAAAATGCGGTCTGTCCACACAATGGAATACTCTTCAGCCATCATCAATGGAATGCTGTTACACACTCTAGCATGGGTAAACCTGGAAACCATAATGCTAACTTAAAAAGGTCAGTTACAAAAGATCATGTATTTTATGAATCTTGATATGGTTTGGCTCTGTGTCCACACCCAAATCTCAGGTCAAATTGTAACCCCCCAACATTGGAGGAGGGGCCTGGTGGGAGGTGATTGGATTGTAGGGGTGGACTTCCCCCTTGTTGCTCTCATGATAGTGAATTCTCACGAGATCTAGTTGTTTCAGAGTGTGTAGCACCTCCCTCTTAGTCCTCTCTTCCTCCTGCTCCAGCCATGTAAGATGTGCCGGCTTCCCCTTCACCTTCTGCCATGATTGTAAGTTTCCTGAGGCCTCCCCAGCGCTGCTTCCCATACAGCCTGCAGGACCATGAGTCAGTTAAACCTCTTTCCTGCATAAATTACCCAGTTTCAGGTAGTTTTTTGTAGCAATGCGAGAACAGACTAATACAATTCCATCCATATGAAAGTCCAGAATGGGAGAATCTATAGAGAAAAGAGATAAGTGATTACTTAGGGCTGGAAGAGGGATGAGGGAGACAGGGTAGTGATAGCTAAAGGGTACGAGCTGATTTTTGTTTGTTTCTTTTTTTAAAGTGAGGAAGATGTTCTGAAATTGACTGTATTACACATGGTCTGTGAATACACTAAAAACCATCAAATTGCACGCTTTAAATGAGTAAATTGTATGGTATGTAAATTATATCTCAATGAAACTGTTTGAAAAAATATTTCATGCAGTGTTTGGGATACACTTACACTAAAACATTGTTTCCTCTTCTTTTGTTGTTTTGTGTTTTGTTGTTGTTGTTGTTTGTTTTGTTTTTTGTTTTTTTGAGATAGGGTTTCGCTCTTGTTGCCCAGGCTGGAGTGTAATGGTGCAATCTTGGCTCACTGCAACCTCTGCCTCCCGGGTTCAAGCAATTCTCCTGCCTCAGCCTCCCGAGTAGCTGGGATTACAGTTATGCGCCACCTGGTCAGGCTGGTATCAAACTCTCGACCTCAGGTGATCTGCCTGCCTTGGCCTCCCAAAGTGCTGGGATTACAGGCATGAGAAAAATTTGTTTCCTCTTTATCAGAAATTCTAATTTTACTTGGCATCTGGTGTTTTATCCGAAGAGAAATGAGATCATGCCACTCTCCTGCTTAAATTCCTTAAATGCTCTGCCTTACAATGAAACAAATTTTAAAACTTCAGACTCCTTAAAACCCTTCAAGATGAGGACCAAACTGACCCTAGCTCCCCTCCTGGCCATCTCATGCCAGCACCCCCTTGCATAGTGCTTCAAAACAGACCTGCTCTTCCCCAGCCCCGGGCCTCTCTGCAAGGCACTTAGATCCCCAGTCTCTGCAGTGCTGCCCCTCTCCTGCCACCATGGCAGGCTGCTTCCAACTCAATTAAACTTTAATCTGGGTGGATCTAGTGGACTAAGGTGTTAAAGGTGGTTGAAAGAAAAACATGGAATTTGAAGAAGAAACTTTTTTAGCCTGGAAAAATATCTGCAATAACCATCATTTATTTCTAATAGGTTTTCTCTCCCCCAATTTAGTTTTTGTCTGGTATTTTCCAAATGGATTTGACACCAATTGCTGACTTCTCTTTGTCTGGGAGTGGGGCATGGACTCTGAGAAGCCACTTCTGACCCCTCTACTGTGGGCAAGTTGCACTCCCCACCTCCACTCCAGCCGTGGTCCTTACTCTCTGTCAGGGCACCCTTCCTTCTGGTTGCCATCGTTCCATTGATCTCACTTGCTGGGGGTCTTCTGCGAAGCCTGTGAGCCCCTTGGATGCAGAGCCTGCACTGGCTTGGCTGTATCAGCAGTGCCAGTTCCCCACAGGAGTCTCTTCTGTGAATGCTCCCATGGTACCCTCTCGGGGCAGGGCTCAGCACAGGGCAGCGCTCTGTGAGCACTTGCTATCAGAAGGGGAAGGAGTCTGGGCCATATTTTTTTAACAAATGAGCATGGAAAGTAGGAGGAATGTAGAGGTGACTCTCGTTGAAGACTCTGGGAAGCAGTGTCGGGAACTGTCAGGAAAAGAGCAAGAACCTAGCAAACCCTCCTTGTCCACACCATAAGTGCCAAGGTCTAGTGTCTGTGCCTTGCCCCATGTCTCCAAAACTCTGCCAAGCTTGGCTAGAGCAGACCCACCACCTGACCTTCTCAACTGATTACACCTGCCTAAGGAAGTTGGTGGAGAGAGGATGGCTCCAGTGTCTGAAGCAGACCCAATGTAGATGTTCATCTGCCCACAGCCACGTTTAGTTCTCATCTGGACCTATCCACTCCAGTGGCATCTCTAATAGTCCCAAGAAGAAGGGGGCAGGTGATAACTCTCACATCAAAGGGCCCAAAATGATGCTTATTCTCAACTGTCCTACCCAAGGAAGGTTATTTCTTTAACCCTCTGTTTAAAGCACTGGCATATTTAATAAAGAGAGAGAGAGGAGAAAACCTTTGCTCAACAGAAAATCAATGGAATGTTTCCTCTTAAAAAGTGAGAACATATAAAAAAAATCTGTGGACAAGTAATTTGCAAGCAGGATGAGCACAATGTTTATATGCACCAAACCTTCTTATCAGTTTCATCTCCATACCCCCCATCAGACGCCCCTTCTGATAAAAGACAGAAGACAAGAATTGACATCTAAACAATTTGGAAAGTGTCTGATAAAAACTGTGTCTGGAAAATAAACGCTTAACGTGAGAAGGAATCTGATTATTTCAGGGTTTTTTCCAGACTAGAAAATTCATCCTTGATGTTCTGTTCACTTTTCTTTGAGCCACTTTTTGGCATATTGGTTCATCCAAAGCATTAACATTTTAAAAACGGACTGGGTGCGGTGACTCACGCCTGTAATCCCAGCACTTTGGGAGGATGAGGTGGGCGGATCACGAGGTCAGGAGATGGAGACCATCCTGGCCAACAGGATGAAACCCCGTCTCTACTAAAAATACAAAAAAATTAGCCAAGCATGGTGGCAGGCGCCTGTAGACCCCGCTACTTGGGAGGCTGAGGCAGAAGAATCACTTGAACCCAGGAGGTGGAGGTTGCAGTGAGCCAAGATCATGCCACTCCAGCATGGGAGACAAAGCGAGACTCCGTCTCAAAAAATAAATAAAATAAAAATTAAAAAACTTTTAAAAACTCATCCTAAAACGTAGATAATGATCAGATTTTACTTTCAGACAAATTCCTACTGCTTGTGCCAACCTTCCAGCCGTGGGCACTTGGCCCGGGAGAGCAGGGGCTGCTGATGTCAAATTTTCAGTGCTGTCTGCCAATGACTTGGACCCTTTACCCAGGACTGAGAGTGAAAGGCTCTTCCTGCCACCCCTTGCTGCCAACTGTGCTCAGGGAGTGTGCCATGGGGTCTTTACTCCCAGCTCAGTGCTTGAACCTGTAAGAAGATGGGAACCACGACCCCAGCACCTCAAAGTCCAAGACACCCGGCTGCCTCCAGCAACCCAAAGCAACAGTATCTTTACCTTGCTTTTGCCCATCAAGGTGGATGTTTTGAGCAGGTATCCCCCCAGTATAAACAGAATACTTAATTTTCTTTTCTAATCGTCAGGTCTGAGCCAGAGGCGGGCACCTTTCCAAGCACTCCGTCACTGAAAGATTTTGAAGACAAGGCTTGAGGCGTTCAAGAGCTTTTCAAAATTAAGTCTTTTCATTTTCCTTCCGTCAGGCGTACCTGGGGTTTTCTGTCAGTGTTGATCCATGGGAAACGGGGAAATTGTTGGAGCAGATGAAACACCCCAAACACTCATCCGTTCTCCCGAAGAAAGCAGGGGTTGGGAGGGTGGCACGGGGCTTGTGTAATCTTCTGAGTGGCCATCTGTAGAAAATCCAGGGATAAATCTATTTTTTTAATTCACTCATATAGTGAGTTGAAAATATTGAATATTCAAGCAGAGGGAACACCGGTCGTAATGAACCTCAGGATGGATGCCGTGTCCAAGTCCCCGTGACAGCCACACACATTTTTCCGCCTGTCCACGGCGGCCCTGCCCTCCCCCACGCATCTCCTGCCCCGTGTCTGGCCCTCCAGCTGCCCCTCATTCATTACCCCATAAAAGTCCTGTTAATATGTTTTATCGTCTCACATCACCGGCCCGGTAACGACACCCTCAGGAACAACCCGTCCACTCATGTGTGTTTTTAACATTGCCAGTGTCTTCCGCAATTCCGTGCAGCTTGAAATGAGCCTTGCGTGCTGGGAGAAGGGACACCCGCAGACTGCCCAGCCATGGGCCTCCAGCCCTGCCTGGCTGTCCCTTTATCATCTGGGCATGTCTGAGCCAACCCTGGCTAGGCTCTGGGCACACCCCCGACTGCTACAGGCCGTGGGGGTCAACCTGGCTCTCTGTGGCTTGTGTTGGACAAGCCCGCAACGTCCTCAACTCTCACGTTTTCCAAGCTGGGTCTTTCCAAGGATGGTTTCCTCCTGAAAAGTACCATACACACTCATCCTGGGAAGAACAGGAAAGCAAACCCTAAATTTCCAGCAGCAATTTCCAGTCATTTCCATAGATACCCTGCTAAGAGTCTTTCGCTTTGTTTTGTTGTAAGCCTATTTTGCTTAAAGTGACAGAAATGCTGGGGCTCCCCTGGGATAGTGACGCTAAGTGATTTTGCACCGTTGCTGTGACTCCAAGAGTATCTTGTCAGCTAGTTCGTCTGGAGCATTTAACGTGAGTTGCTCATGATGCGCTCTGACATCCGTCACCTGAGGGGAGCCGGCACCCTCTTATCTCCTGCTCTATAATTTTCTTTAAGTGCTGCCTTTCAGGCCACGGGGCAGGTGGCCTCAGTGTCTCTGAAGCAATTCTCTGCCCGGGTACTTCTCATTTCCTCTAGTTCTGATTTAAAAAAAAAAAAAAAAAAAAAAAAAAAAAAAAAAAAAACCAGCAAAGTTAAGTGTCCCCTTGGATCTTCAGGATCGATCTTTCTGCATCAAAGGCTCCGGTCTCCAGCAGACATCCCACCACCCAGCCTGCCTGGCCTGGTCCGCAGGGGCTGCCCACGCCACGGCTTTGTTTCAGGGAAGTGGACATGGGGGGCCACCTCCATTGTGGCCCTTGGTAAAGGAGAGGGCAGGGAGGACCAAGCCACAGCCTCTGCTGGAAAGCGAGAAGAAAGAGAAGAGAGCACCGCCTGCAGGAAGGACACAGACGGAGACCACGAACTCTTACTCCTGCCAGCTTCTACACAACCGTTACTGAAAATGGAAAGAAAAAATGAATGAATGAACGCTTCTCCTATAGAAATGCTTCCAGGAGCCAGGTATTCACGTACAAGAAAAATAAACAAATGAAATGAGAAATGAAAGAAAAAAAAGAAAAAACGTGTTGTGATGAACCGGATAACTTGGAAACTGCATGGTTCTCCCTCCCGCTTGGCCATATCCTCCCTCCAAGAACTTACTGAACTTGCTATTTTAAAAGGGGTGAACAGGCAGGAAAAGAACGACAGAACCCAGATATAGAGAAGCACATAAAGCATGCAAGATCACAAGCACATAAAACAAATCAAAATAAATCTGTCATATTACTATATTTACTTCTTTGTCCCTCTTCTGCCGGCTGGCTGCCTTGTAAATCTCCCATGGAGGAAGGGAAGGTGGTGAGCGCGCAGGTAACATATCCTGAGACTTCAAACATAAATATGGAGTTGTAAGGGAAGGCAAGCCGCCTATAATGCATCCGCTTCTTTGATAAGTCAATACATTCGCATTGCATAAGGCACAGGCGAGCTTGACATTTGAATCATTTATGGCTTGGGGGGGACATGGCAGCAGCCTTATTTTTTACTGGAAAAGAACC
The DNA here is from genome assembly GCF_043159975.1 of Macaca nemestrina. NCBI lineage: Eukaryota > Metazoa > Chordata > Mammalia > Primates > Cercopithecidae > Macaca > Macaca nemestrina. Next base: position 5,384,574 of record NC_092133.1, read on the forward strand.
CACATGTCTTTATAAGCAGTGAGAGTGTCATTGATGGCACTCGGGAGCTTTTCCATTTTAGCCATAAACCATGTGTTTGGGAGCCGGACCATTTCCACCGAGGAGTTATTATTCAACAGAGCTCCAACTGGAGGGCGCCCACCAGCCCAGCAAAGAGTGCTGCGGTGGCCTCTGTGCCCATGGCACCGGGCAGATTTCAGCCCACAGCCATCAGAAGATTTAATGGCATGTGTACCATCCAATACCTTTTCTCCCATCAGCTGGCAAAGTCTTGGCAAGGCAGGTACGTCATTGAGGCACCTGGGAGGTGTACTCCTTACATCCAATTTTCATAGCTTGTGGTTTCAACAAAATCCACTCTGCACTGATTTCCTTCAAGGTTTCTTATATGGATTTGATTATCCCAGCCAGCCATAAAAGATTGAAATACACGCAGGCTCTGGATCTAAATTGCATATTAGAGATGTGGCCAACCTCCCTGGGTTGCAACACAAAACATCTTAACACCCACAGGCACGAGCTATTCCCTCCCCATACCCAGGACCTCAGCCATACTTACATCCTGGCTTCCCCAGACATTATTGAGTGCTTGGCCTGAGCCCAGAAGTGAAATAAGACCCCGCCTTCAGAAAGCAAACTTTTCCTCCACCCAGCCCCTGGCTGAAATGTCTAAAACTGTAGTAAAACCAATGCAATTGATTTCCATGTCAGGGTTGGTGAGGGCACAGGAGGTGGAGGGGAGGTGACAGCTGAGGTGAGGCCACTTCCCTCCTGCTCCGCACAGTTTGCCAAAGTCAGAACAAGTCGGGCCCCAGCTTCTTGACGCCCTAAGGCACCTCTGACTTGAGATACAAAGGATGTGAAAGTGAACCAAAAACAAACACCAGAGTGAAAATCACAAAGACCATCAACCTGCTCTCTCACCTGGACTTGTTTTCTCCTCCCAACTTGGTTCCCTCAGCCCTTCACTTTCCCCAGTCCCTACCCAGCTCCACCCCCAATGAGTTCACTTCTCAGTCACCTGCCTCAAGTTCCTGGTACCTCACTCCTCACCATGTCCAGATGCAGTCACCCAGTCTTTGAGTTATTGTCCCAGATGTCTTAGGAAGTCACCAAAATGGCTTCTACCTCCTTCTGCACCCCTCCTCTTCCCACAACAGCAGCACCTTCTCTGTTGCATGGTTCGCTGGACACTTCTTCCCACTCTCCTGCCTCTGAGTGGCACTGGGATCCAGCAGTCCAGCGCCTTCCAAGTGTTCCTTCTCCCTTGGCGTCAGGGCAGACCCCTCCTGGTAGTACCTCTCTGGTTGCTCCATCTTGGTCTCTCCTAACCAGACCAACCCTACAAGGCCTCGCCTCTTCAAGTGCAATCCAGGGCATCAGCTGGGAGTTATGAGAAACGCAGAATCTCAGGTCCCACTGCAGACCCACAAACCCAAGTCTGCATTTTAGTGAGATCCTCAGGCGACTTACACATGTTGAATTCTAAGGAGCTCTGTCTTAGAGCGGCACCTTCCACTTTTAGTCGATCGCAGACTTCACCTGAGGTGTGGGATTTGGGAGGTTCCCCCTCTTCCGAGGAACACCGTGATTCCCTCCACCTGGTGTGATGATCACTATTTCTTATTCCTACTCTCCCTGCATAGATCCCCCAGGATGAACTCTGGAGGCCTCATCAGCCCTTCTGCTGATACCTCTCTGGTCTGTATCTCCAGCTCAGTCGTATTTCTCTTCCAAATTCTATGGATCCACTTGTATTAGTGTCCTGGTGCTGCCATCACAGAGGATCACAAAAGGGGTGGCTCAAAGCAACAAAAATGTAGTCTCAGTCCTGAGGACCAGAAGTCAGAAGTGAAGTGTTGGCAAGGTCCGTCCCTTCTCTCCAACTTCTGGTTGCTGCTGGCAACCCTGGGCATCCCCAGGCTTCCGACTGCATCACTGCAACCTGCCTCTGCACTTTCCCTGTGGCTCAGTATCGGAATCTTCCTCTCCTTCCTCTTACAAAGACACTGTCACTGGATTAAGGTCCACCAGTCACTGGGTCAGGGATGCACGTTTAATCCAGTATGATCTCATCTTGACTTGATTGCATCTAGAAAGACTCTATTTCCAAATAAGGTTACCATGACAAGGAGCAGGGGCTAGAATTTGAGCACATACTTTGGGGGTTAAAGAGTCAACCCCTCACCACTCACCTCCCTGAAAGCTGCACTGGGTAGTCTGGGAGCCCTCACATGTGGTATGTCCAGACTGAAGTCAGGGCTCCCTCTCTCACACCTGCTCTGGTTTCCGTCCTCCCATCCCAGCAAACAGACCAACATCTGGGCACTCTTTTTGATGTCTCCCTTGCTGTACCCCAACCACCACGTCCCTCCACATCTCCCACTCTCTGTTCCTGCTGCCTCTGCTGGGTTAGATCCCCATCGTCTCCTGCCTGGGTGGTTGTACTAACTTTGCCTCCAAACTCCTCACCTGCAGGCCAGCTTCCTCCAGTCCACTGCAGAGTCCTCTTCATAAACACAAATCAGAGCTTGGCACCTCCTGAACACTGTCTTCAATGATTCTGAGTTGAAGATAAGACCAGTGGAGTTTCCTAAGCCCTGCCCACCCCATCTGCTCCAGATCTGCCCTGAATGGCTCCACCTCCTCTTGCTCTAGTCCTCAGCCACGGGCTGGCACTACCTTCTCAGGACTCATACCTTCTTGTCTGCCAGGTTTCAGCTGAAGCATCAGCTGAAGGAATCTGTCTGAAACCAAGCAGCAGCTTGGGCATGGCTCCCCTTTGCTTCCAAGGTGCCAGGGCTTGGCCTGCAGTATTGGAATTGCCTGTTCCCTGGTCCCAGCATCCCGTGATGATGCAAGCTGCCAATGATGGGAAGTGGCTATCAATCACCACAGCCGTGCCTCCACCACACTAGGCATGGATGGGGTGCTCAGGAGATGTCTGTAAACTAAATTGAATAGAGGGAAACTGAGGCCTCTCTCCTCATTCAGAGTCAGGGCTCAGACTCAAGACTTTCCAGGACGATGAGCCTTCTCAGGGGATATGGACAGTTAATTGTCCTGTAAACTGTTTTCTGAAGCTTGTAGCGTGGGAGATGTGCTTAACTATCCTGTTCATCATTTGCCCATCAACCCCAGTAGAAAAGCAATAAAGGACTGTTACAATAAAATACACTGAAAATCTGGATTATGTTAACCTTTGTTTTGTTATTTTTTCATGACGCAAATTATTGGATCTGATCTTTGGCCTTCTGAAGTCTGAAAAGGTAAACCAGTCAGTCCGTCATAAGTTCCTCTTCAAATTACTTAAGAGAAAGAAGAGAACATGTTTTTGGATTGGTTCTACCCCTAAGGAGCCCTTTACCTAATTAATTCCCATAAAACCACTGCATGTTAGGTGAAATGAGTTAAAAGTCAGACCTAATTCACTAGAAACCAGGGGACCACATCATGAAAATCACCCTCCCAAATGGAATCAAATCCAGGCCTCCACAGAGAGCTTTGTTCCTGAATGGGGCATGGAGGGATAATTCCTCTGCACCCCCCAGTGGACCTGCCGAGGCACCATCACAGCCCCTGTGCTGATCTGTCTTCATGTCTCTCTCCTCCCCTGGGCCACTGCCCTGGTGTCCCTACAGCCTCACACCATGCCTGGGCCCAGAGCAGAGACCCCAAAACTCAGTGCATGAGTGAGCATAGTAGCAGGATATGATGTAGTCATCCACTGATGAAGCCAGTAGACTCCTCCATTTTAGAAGTTGCCCTGTAAGCTGGCACCTCCATTCTACACCTCTGCAGGTTTTTCGATGTGCACATCCAAGCCAGTTACCCTTGGAACTGAGAGAAAGGAGACCTGTCCCTTCCCGTCTTGCGATGCTCCTGTTCCCAATATTAGGAATCCAAGTGGGATCAGGTCTACATAGGAAAAGTTTCTCTTTATAACCAGCCACAAGCAGATGATTCTAGTAATAAATACAGCCAACAACTCATAAAATGCAAAGCTGAGCATCGCACACACCCACAAAGATGTGTATAAATGAGTTGTGAGTAGCAAAGCAAGCACAAGGCAGCAATACAGGGAGAAAAAGCAGATTTGAAAGATGAAGAGAAATTAAAGTGCAGGGTTGCAATGCAGTTCTTCGGTCTGTGGGTTCCAGAAGGAAAGAGAACCGCCTGAAGTCCAAGGGGGAAGTGGCCCGGCCCAGCCATGCAAGGCCTCCTTGAGATGGCAGAACTCCATATTTCTCCAATGGAGACAGAGAATGCTGGAATGCGCAATTTGGGCCTGCAGCAGGCCCAGCCATGCTCTGAGGCCTATCTCTAGGCGCTTCCTGGGGCTGCCCAAACCCCCAGCCCCTGCAAGGGAGCATATATCAGAAGCAGGGAAGTAAAAGGAATGCCACACCAAGGATAGCCTTGAACCGTTGACAATGATCAGCAGTTGTAGTAACAAACACCTTATGGTGTCCCCACCATGCATTGGTATTGCAATGTACCATGGTGAGATGATGCCACAGGCCAGGGTGGCTGCACCCCAGAGTCTGGCACCTGTTATGGCACCTGGTAAAGAGCAGGATGGCAAATGGAATAACAAGGCACTGCTCAGGGAAAGGAAATTGCCCCATCCCCTCAGTAACAGGAAAGAAACAAGCAAAGCAACCAGCACACCCTCCACATCCCCTGACTCTCCATTTTAGAATTTTCACCAGAGGCAACCAAATGGTCTGACCTTATGGCAGACATGGAGATGTGCTGCTCAGATGCTCCTTCAAGAAAGGCCTCTCTGCCCTACTGAAGGAAGGAGGTCTCCAGTTATTAACCTCTGCCCATCTACCTCAGCTTTGGGGCCAAGGTCAAGTTCTCTTTGGTCTGCAGCCAGGGACTGAGTAATGAGGTGGTAGCTGGAGACAGTCGTTTCCTGGGATGGCCCCCAGTTGAGGCCTGAGTGAGGCAGTCATCGCAGGGCAGGGCATTTCCGCCCAACATGGGCCTCCTTCAGCAGCATCTTTGCTTCTGCTCAGGTGACACGGATGTTGCTCTGGCATGCATGTTGTTGACTGCATCACAACCCAGCGGCTTCATGCCCAGTTCTGCAGTTCTGCTTGGCCCCATCACAGGTGTTTCTTCCTGACAAGTCTTTTATAATCCTAACTCCATCTCAGTGTCTGTTTCACTGGGAACAAGTTTCATTGCAACGTCCTGCTTTCCCTATCTATGTCTAATGTTCACTCTTCTGTCTTCATTCGACTTAGCAAACTAAGAAACCATGAGCTGGGCCAATCCTGACCAAAATACTGTACGACACAGTGATTACACAGAAAATCATCACCAAACACACATCATGCCTCAAAGCTTAACCCATTAAAGTAGTGACGATGGTTTTATCAACTCTTACCTTCTTGGGATGCTAGCATAGGTAGACATAGCACTCTAGTTACCATCCAAGGTAGCATTTTCCAAAGCAGCTCCACTAAGGAATAGTAACAAGAGGTCCTTGAGGGAAGAATTCAGTGCAGAAATTCCATGGGAAAATACTGTGCTTTTGACTTTTTTAGAGATTCGTGATGTGCATACAATAGAATGTTACCGAGAAATCCTGCAGTTAAGCAGTCTTTTTTGGCCTTAATACACCATTTTCCAAAACAACAGTCTATGGAAACCTGTTGCCATGCTGACACCTCTTAACATCTCAGTCATCACTAGAGTTCCATGAAACACAGCTCAGAAACTGTTAGATATGTTTTTTCCTTTCTTTTTTAAGAAAATTGCCTTTTAAAAAATTGTAAGAATATACCATCAATTAGAGACAGGAAAGAAATAAAACTAGGGACCGTAATTCCAGTGCCCAAGCATAACCACTGTGAGTGTTTCAATGTTTTTTTATTCATACTTTTCTTTCAATTAAAAAAAAACAACTGGAGGTATTTGACTGTATCAGAGCTTCTTCAATGCCCTACCCCTACCCCACTGGCTTCTAGCACATCAACTGCCTCTGCCTTCACTCATTCACCCATCTGGGCTCCATCTCTTGCGCACTCCCCACCCCATCAACTCTCTCTTACCATCTCCTTGATCTTCTCCTGGTTGTCATTCTGCCACACCCACCATACAAATCCTTCTTCCTGAATCAGCTCATCCCTGTGGTCTTATTCCCAAAGCCTGGGCTACTGAGGCTAGCTGGGGAAAAACCCTGTTGACACAATGCCCCCAGTCAGCTACTTCGCAATTCTTCTTTTAAAAAAATTTTAGTTTATTTTAATTTTAAGTTCTGGTATACATGTGCAGGACATGCAGATTTCTTACATAGGTAAACATGTGCCATGGTAGTTTGCTTCACCCATCACCTAGGTATTAAGCCCCACATGCATTTGCTATTTATCCTGACGGTCTCCTTCTCCCCACCTCCCCCAATAGGCCCCAGTGTGTGTTCTTCCCTTCCCTTTGTCCACACGTTCTCATTGTTCAGCTCCCAGACACAAGCGAGAACATCCAGTATTTGGTTTTCGGTTCCTGGGTTAGTTTGCTAAGGATAATGGCTTCCAGCTCCATCCACGTCCCTGCAAAGGACATGATCTTGTTCCTTTTATGGCTGCATAGTACTCCATGGTGTGTATGTACCACATTTTCTTTAACCAATCTGTCATTGATGGGCATTTGGGTTGATTCCATATATTTGCTATTGTGAATAGTACTCCAAAGAGCATACACATGTATGTATCTTTATAACATAATGATTTATATTCCTTTGGGTACATACCCAGTAATGGGATTGCTGGGTCCAATGGTATTTCTGGTTCTAGGTCTTTGAGGAATTGCCATAGTGTCTTCCACAATGATTGAACTAATTTACATTCTCACCAACAGCGTAAAAGCATTCCTATTTCTCCACAGCCTCGCCAACATCTGTTGTTTCTTGACTTTTTTGTTCTTTTCTTTTCTTTTCTTTTGAGACAGAGTCTCACTCTGTCGCCCAGGCTGGAGTGCAGTGGTGTGATCTCAGCTCACTACAAGCTCTGTTTCCTGGGTTCATGCCATTATCCTGCCTCAGCCTCCCGAGTAGCTGGGACTACAGGCACCTGCCACCATGCCTGGCTAATTTTTTGTATTTTTTTTAAGTAGAGACAGGGTTTCACCATGTTGACCAGGATGGTCTGGATCTCTTGACCTCGTGATCCACCCTCCTCAGCCTCCCAAAGTGCTGGGATTACAGGTGTGAGCCACCACGCCTGGCCTGTTCCTTGACTTTTTAATAATTGCCATTCTGACTGGTGTGAGATTGTGTCACATTATGGTTTTGATCTGCATTTCTCTAATGATCAGTGATGTTGAGATTTTTTTTTATATGTTTGTTGACTGCATAAATGTCTTCTTTTGAGAAGTGTCTGTTCATGTCCTTTGCCCATTTTTTAATGGGGTTGTTTGTTTTTTTCTTGTAAATTTGCTTAAGTTCCATGTAGATTCTGGATATTAGACCTTTGTCAGATTGATAGATTGCAAAAATCTTCTCTTACTCCATAGGTTGTCTGTTTGCTCTGATGATAGTTTATTTTGCTGTGCAGAAGCTCTTTGGTTTAATTAGATCCCATTTGTCAATTTTCTGATTTTTTTGCAATTGCTTTTGATGTTTTTGTCATGAAATATTTGCCTGTGCTTATGTCCTGAATGGTATCTCCTAGATTTCCTTCTAGAGTTTTTATAATTTTGGGTTTTACACTTAATTATTTAATCCATCTTGAGTTAATTTTTGTGTAAGGTGTAAGAAAGAAAGTTTCAATATTCCCCATATGGCTAGTCAGTTTTCCCAGCACCATTTATTAAATAGGCAATCCTTTCCACATTGCTTGTTTTTGTCAGGTTTGTCGAAGATCACATAGTTGTAGACGTGTGGTCTTATTTCTGACATCTCTATTCTGTTCCATTCGTCTGTGTGTCTTATGCCCAAATGCAAGCCTGGTTCAACATACACGAATCAATAAACATAATCCATCACATAAATAGAACTAAAGACAAAAAACACATGATTATCTCAATAGATGCAGAAAAGGCCTTTGATAAAATTCAACATCCCTTCATGTTAAAAACTCTCAATAAACTAGGTACTGATGGAACATATCTCAAAATAATAAGACAAACCCACAACCAGTAGCATACTGAATGATCAGAAGCTAGAAGCATTCCCCTTGAAAACTGGCACAAGACAAAAATGCCCTCTCTTACCACTCCTATTTAACATAGTATTGGAAATTTTGGCCAGGGCAATTGGGCAAGAAAAAGAAATAAAGAGTATTAAAATAGAAAGAGAGGAAGTCAAACTGTCTCTGTTTGCAGATGACATAATCCTATATCTAGAAAATTCCATCATTTCAGCCCAAAAGCTCCTTAAGCTCATAAGCAACTTCAGCAAAGTCTCAGGATACAAAATCAACGTGCAAAAATTACAATCATTCCTATACACCAACAATAGACAACCAGAGAGCCAAATCGTGAATGAACTCTCATTCACAATTGCTACAAAGAGAAACCTAAGAATACAGCTAACAAGGGAAGTAAAGAACCTCTTCAAGGAGAACTACAAACTGCTGCTCAAGGAAATAAGAGAAGACACAAACAAATGGAAAAACATTCCATACTCATGGATAAGAAGACTCAATATTTTGAAAATGGCTGTACTGCCCAAAGTAATTTATAGATTCAATACTATTCCCATTAAACTACCATTGACGTTCTTCACAGAATTAGAAAACACTACTTTAAAATTCATATGGAACCAAAAAAATAACCCATATAGCCACGACAACCCTAAGCAAAAAGAACAAAGCTGGAGACATCATACTACCTGACTTCAAACTATACTACAAGGTTACAGTAACCAAAATAACATGGTACTGGTGCAATTCTTCTGATTCTTGGCTTATACTGTCTGCAGACCAGGGTTGAATTCCTTGATCAGTACTCAGGGCATATCCCTTTCTTTCTTCTCTTAGACATCATCCCATCTTCTTGTCCCTTTCCCTGTATGTTCAATCTCTGCTCTCCCTGACTTCTTCTCTGTAGTCCATAAAGATGTTCACATCACTCTCACATTAAAAAGTCTATCTTGGACCACTTGCCATCTTTAACAACTATCCGACCTTTCTTCCTCTCCTCCTAACCGAGGACTGTAACCATGGAAGTCAGCATCTATAGTCACGGCCTTCCTTTCCACCACCCTCTTCCCCATCCGTTCACTCACATGTTCTGCTAGCCCTCACAGAGCACCCAGTATTTCTCAGGCATGATGCTTGGCAAAGAGGACAGATCAGGCAGAAAACAAGCCCAGCCTTCAAGGGCATCATGGGCTGCTTATAGAAGAACAAGCACATTATCACAGAATGGTAACAATCTCTAAACAAATTGTCACTGTATGGTAAGAGCTTCCTGAGAGATATACAATGTACTCTGAGAAGACTCATTCCTAAAACCCCCGTGATCCAGGTTAATCTTCATGCTCTTTTGAAACCCTTCTCTCTTCTCACCTAGATAAGCAATCTTCTCAATGCCAAGTCCAATAACTCTTCTTGCTACTTCTGCTCCCACTTTCAGCCCCATATTACACTAAAAACAGTGCTCTCACTCTGCTGGACCCTTCACTATTCTGTGTTTTGCAGCTTCCCCAACATTTCAGAGAAGGGAACTTACCCTGTCTCCCTCAAACACCATCGGTGTGAAGATTCTCAGGTCTGCAAGTCTAACCCAGTCCCTCCTATTGAGCTCAAGGCTCACTTTCAGCTACAACCAACACAGGCATGGCCAACTGGCCCCTCAAACTCAGGGTGCCCAAAAGCAAACTACTTTGGGGCTAGTTTCCTCAGCGTGGCTGAAAGCCACAGAAATGATCTTAGATCCTTCTCTCTTCCTCACCTACTCTGCCCCCATTACCACTAATTTATACTATTATGGATAGCTTCAAAATGGTCCTCAAATGTGACTATTTTCCATTTCTGCTGCCCTAGTTTGGAGATAATGAATGCTGATTGACATGGTTTGGATGGATCCCATTATCCTTCATGCAATCAATCTATCCTGCCACCAATTAGTGTTTTCCAAATACCACTCACCTCACTCCTCAGTGAAGATGGTAACTTCCCACTGCATGGAGAGTGAAGCCCAAGCTCTGTCTATTGGAAATCAACAGGCTACACAGTTTGACCTACTTTCCTTTCAAATCATGAAGCCCCCACCTGGCTCATGGTAGCATCCAATATGTGTTATCTAGTGATTGTTGTTATTATTGTTGTCATTTTAATTATTATTGCTATTATTCTTATTACCCTCACAAGCACAGTAGTTGGGAAAAATCCATCCATCTCCCATTTCATTTATTCCTTAAGGTGATTGAGCACCATCTGCATGCCAGATGCCACTCAGGCTCTGCAGATGCATTAGCAAACAGTACAGGATACGACCCTGCCCAAGTAGAGCTGGTGTTCTAGTTAGAGGAGACAATCAATAATATTAGGTTGGCGCAAAAATAATTGTGGTTTTTGCCATTACTTTTAATAAATTAAAGGTAAATATATATTATTTCAAAAGGAAGGCCAAAAGGCAGGGGAAAAAGAAAGAAGATTAGGGAGTTACTTTTTTATGCAGCGTTGTCGGGGAAGTGGTTTCTTTTGAGGAGACGTATAAAGGGAGTGAGACAGCAGGTCAGGCAGCTATCAAAGGGAAGAGCATTCCAGAAAGGAGACACAGCTGCCACAAAATCCCTGAGATGGGAGTGTGCTGCATGCTTCTGACAAACAGCAAAGAGGCCATGGGGTTGGAACTGGCAATGGTAGAGGGCATGGGTGGAAGACCAAGTTAGGAATGATCAGCAGACCAGATCACTCAGGGCCCTATAGGTCATATAAGGACCAGAGGTTTTTATCAAATTGTCTTCTGGAAAAGATTCCATTGTCAAATATGTCTGGAGAAAGCTAAGTAAACGGATGCATTTCTTAGTGTCTCTAATATGTTAATATTAAAGGTGGAAGTTTACACTGTTTCCAAATCTGTTTTCCTCAGAGAACTCTTTGGTCAAATGAACCTTTACTCACATCTTTATGTGGAAACCACTTTAGGAATGTGGCCTTAAGTGTGAAATATAGAAATGTTATTGACTCTTCTAATAACAACAGAAGTTGTTAACAACCAAACAATTCTATGTTCCAATTGTGCATGGAAATGCTTTTGATTTTAAATTTAGCTTTTTCAATTTAACATTTCCTCTCAACAATGGATTAGGAGCTTATAAACAGAAAGTGAGATTAACATATGAATGCATGTGTTATTGTTTAACCAAATAAGCCTTTTTAAATTTTCTGAAAGTCAAGAGTCTGTGCAGGCAGGGGGGTCTCCCCAGTTTTCTTATGTCTGCCCACCTGAGATCATTTAGGCCTCAAAAACCCTTCTAGTGTTCCTCAGAAATTTTCCATTTCAAGGTTATAGGCGTTCTGCATATGACTACACAGCAAAATCTACAAAACCCACAACAGTTCAATATTTCCTAAGACAAAAAATAGCAAAGAAAAATAAATTATTTTCTTAATTCATGGTAATTTTTTATTATAATACAGTGATAAAAATACTTTGGGCAGTAAAGAATATGGAAAATACTTAGTGATATTGTTTGCTAATAATAAATACAAAACAAAAATCTCCAGACTTTACTGAGTTGAATTGATTTCCATACCTCTCATTAGATAATATTTGGGACATCACATATTTTTTAATGTGCTCATGACAGATCACCTAAGAGTCAACATGGCCTTGCTCAGCACTCTGGGGCTCAGTTCACATATGATAATAGCAATTTCTAGCAACCCCATCCCTCACAGCTGCCATAATTAGGTCAAATAACCAATATGGAAAGAACAAGCTGGATTTCCTTAAACATGCTATTAGGCAATTATCCCTTTGTTTTCAAAATAGCTGATAATTAAAGTAAATTAAACCTAGTATTTTTAAATAAGTTTGATGTCCACAGAGAACTGTCATGAGCAAATGAATGTTTTAAAATTTTTCAAAAAATTATAGCATATAGTTCCTAGACAGAATGAAATGGCCTACTAGAGAAAACAAAGAGACTATTTACAATCTTTTTTCTTAGTTTGTAAAAGAGTTAAAATAGCCAACAAGCTGTTTGAATTTGTCATTTTTGACTCAAGCAACCTGAATTAATGAATAGACCATAAAGAAATTATAATTTCCTATTTTAGACTTAAGTAAAATTACTTAGATTGTAAAAAGGTATAATATCAAGTGTGTAATATGTAAGTGTTTTATGCTAAAGCAGGGTGAACAATTAATGCTTGTTTTCTATTTTCCCTCTAATTTTCAAGATACTAGGAAAATAAAAGCAAAAGCAAAAATTTAAAAAAAAACTGTGATTCTAGACATTTGCAGATATGAATAAAAGTCTTACAAGTACTAGTGAAGAAAAGTTAGTACTTTTTTCCGTTTGTCTGTTGGTTTGTTTTGAGACAGAGTCTCTGTGTCGCCCAGGCTGGAGTACAGCGGCACTATCTCGACTCACTGCAAACTCTGCCTCCTGGGTTCAAGTGATTCTCCTGCTTCAGCCTCTTGAGTAGCTGAGGTTACAAGCACCCACCACCACTACCCGGCTAATTTTTGTATTTTTAGTAAAGGTGGGATTTTGCTATGTTGGCCAGGCTGGTCTTGAACTCCTGGCCTCAACTGGTCTGCCCGCCTTAGCCTCCCAAAGTGTTGGGATTACAGGTGTGAGCAACTGTGCCCAGCCAAAAAAGTCAATAGTATTTTAAAATATTAGAATACTACAACTTAAGAAGTTTTATCCAAGAAAGTAAGGGAAAGCATGCATAGGATGCATCATAAATAATTCACCCAATATATCCTAAAATAGTTTATATAAAAACTCTAATTAAGAACACATTGCAAAAGCATTCTTGCTTAACATGATAGAAAATAGTAATCTCAAACTAACATTAAACATTCTAATTACACTGAAATGCTAGAGTTGTTCTCATTAACACTAGGAAAAAAGTTCTGATGTTCATTATCAACCTTATTAATTATTGTTCTGGAAGTCCAGGACATGCAAATAAGATAAAAAAGAAAAATTAGTTATGTAACTATTAGAAAAGTGTGGTGGAGAATAATCATTATACAGATGATCATTACTTAGAAAATGAAATAAAATGAATTAGAAAATATAATGGAGTTAATAAATTAGCTAGATTCTAAATAAACACATTAACAATCAAAATTATACCTAAATACTCCCCAACAAAACATTTATAAATGAAACTTTTTAAAAAAATACATCATGATTTCCACTTACAACCAAAAGAAAATAATAGGACCAGATTTATCCTCATCTGGAAACAATCAAAAATTGAAATATTTGAAAAAGTTTGTTTTCAAGACACTGGACATCAGAAAATGAAGGACAGGGACTCAAGGGATAAGAAATAAATTACTTGAATGATACAATTGCTCCATCTTTCCACCTTGATGAAATTTCCAAGAAAAGGAACTCAGGTGGAAACCTGACAGTTAACCTGAGTTAAGAAGATGAAGCCGAGAATCCAGGGGAAACTAAGACACAGCCAGGTGCAGCGGTGCACCTGTAATCCCAGCTACCTTACTAGGGCGGCTGAGGCAGGAAGATAACTTGAGCCAAGGAGTTGGAGGATCCAGTGAGCTATGATCATGCCATTGCATTCCAGCTTTGGGGACAGAGCAAAATCCTATATCTAAAATTAATTAGTACCCAGCTCTTCTAGTCAGACTAGAAAACCTTATAATTCACAATCACTGGGTTAAGTGCTCAGAAGGTCTTGCCTTAATAGTGGAGAGCAACTGCATCAATACTAAATATTTCTCTGGTGTCACCTTAAAAAACTTAATACCGGGATATTAAAACTTTTTTAAGTAACTTTACTGCATCTCAGAACAAAACTCAACCATATGTGTAAAAATATGAAAATATTCAGCTCCTATTTAGGTAAAATTCACAGAGTCTGGCACACACTTAAAAATTACCAGGCATGTAAAAAAGCAGAAATATACAACCCATAATGGGGAGGAAAAACAATCAATCTAAACTGACCCAAAGCGGACACACACGTTAGAATTAGCAAACTAAAACACTAAGCACTTATTACAACTGTATTCCGTGTGTTGAAAAAGTTTAGTAAATACATAAAGGACACATGTTAAGATGCAAATTACAATGTGTGAGAGTATGTGAGATAACCTGGATGGGATTAAAAGCAAATTAAACAATGTAGAAGAAAAGATTCGTGAACTAGACATAGCAATGGAATTCATTCAAAATTAAATAGAGTCAGTCAAAAAAGGATGTTGAAAATGAACAGAACATTGGTGGTCTCTGGGACAACTTCAGGTGATATAACCTGTATAATTGGAGTGCCCAAAGGAAAGGAGAGAGATGAGAAGACAAATATTTGAAAAAAATTCAAATTTATTGAAAACTCTAAACATACAGATTCAAAAAGCTCAAAGAACTCTAAGCCCAAGAAATGTAAAGAAAAACTGCCTACATTATAATCAAACTGGTCAAAGTTAGTTCTAAAGAAAACAGAGAAAAAAGGCATATTGCACACAGATAAAGATAAGAATGGCAACAGATATCTCACTGTAAACAATACAAGTCAGAATATAGTACAGCAACATCTTTAAAGTACTTTTTGTAAAAACAGTCAACCTAAAATTACATACTAAGCATTTTCTTTTAATTAACGTTTTTTCAGATGAACAAAAACTGAAATAAAAAAATCACCAACAGACTTGCACTAGAATAAATATTCTGTCTTTCAGGCAGAAGGAACATGATACTAGAAGGAAGTAACAATCTACAAAAAAAAAAAAAATGAATGAAGAATATCAGAAATGGTAACCACATGACCAAATATGGAAGCTTTTTTTGTTGTTACATTAAGTTATTTATGATTGATTGCATCAAAAAAAAATATGGACAATGTAATGTAGACTTTACAAAACAAGTAACACTAATTTGTGGAACAATAGCACAAACACTAGGGAAGAAAAAATGTAAGTATACTATTGTAAGATTCTTGTGCTATAGATGAAGTGATATATCACTTGAAAGTAGATTGTGACAAGTTAAAGAAGTACAGTGTAGACATTAAAGCAACCATTAAAATAACAAAGCATAAAGTTACAACTAATACATCAACAAAAGAGATGAAATAGAATCGTTAAGAAATATTTAATAAATCCAAAAAAAGAGAGAAAAGAACAGATAGAACAAAAAGAAAACAAATAGTAAATGATATATTTACACATAACTATGTCAATAAGAACATTATTTCAATGTCTTAAATGCCCCAATTAAAAGGCAGAAGTTATCAGATGATGGGGGAAAAAAAGGCCAATCATATGGTACTTTCAAGAAATTCACTTTAAATATGATGACACAATTCGGTTAAAGTAAAAGGGTGGATATATATATAAATTTAATGCTAGGAGGAATGACCATATTAACATCAGACCAAGTTTCAGCGGAAACAATACTACCATGAATAAAGATGGTCAAAAATGATGAAATGACCAATTCATCAGGAGAATATAACAATTCTCAACATTTATCTAATAACAGCTTCAAAACATATGAAACAAACACTAGTAGAACTCCGAGAAGAAACAATTATAATGAGGAATTTCAATACCTTTTTTTAAATAATAGATGGAACAAATAGAAGTTAAGAGACTTGTGCCACAAAATCAACCTATCTGACCTAATTGATTGGAATAGAAAATTCCACCAAATAATAGTAAATTACACATTCTTTTCAGGTGCACAAAGAACAGTTAACAAGATAGTCCATACTCTGGTAAATAAAACAAGACTCAATATATTTAATTGGATTAGTGATAAAGAATTTTCTCAGACTACATGGAATTAAATTAGAAATCAATAACAGAAATATATTTGTAAAGTCACAAAATTTTTGGAAACTAAATAACACATTTGTAAATATCTCATAAATGAAACAAAAAATCAAAAGAGATGCTAAAATTCTTTTGAATTTAATGAAAATTAAAATTCAATATATTAAAATTTGTGGGATGCTGCTAAAACAGTACTTAGGGAGAAATTTATAGCATTAAATGCCAATGTCGGAAATGAAGAAATGCCTAAAAGCAATAGCCTCAGCTTCCAGCTGAAAAAACTACAAAAAGAAGAGCAAATTTAAACCAAAATAAGTAGAAGAAAAGAAGCAATAAGAACCAGGAAAAAAAAAATCAATGAGAGAGAAAAAGACAAAAAAGAAAATTCAAGAAACCTAAATCTGGTTATTTGAGAAGATCAATAAAATTGATAAACCTGTAGCCAGACTGATTTAAAATATAAAAATAAAAAAGACAGAAGAAACAAATTACCACTGTCAGGAATGGCAGGTAACATCGCTGCAGATCCTAAACACATTAAAAGAATAATATCAGAATATTATATGTATGTCAATAAATTTGACAACTTAAGGTGAAGTGGACAAATTCCTTGAAAGATACAAACTCCCAATACTCACTCAATAAGAAATAGATAATAATCCAAACTTTAAAAACCTTTCCACAATGAACATTCCCGCTCCAGCTGTCTTTACTGGTGAATTCTGTCAAGTATTAAGGAAAGGAATAATGCCCATTCCATGCATACTCTTCTGAAAAAGAAGAGAAGAGTAACAGTTCCAACAAGGTCAGTATTAATCTGACGCAAAAACAAGAGGAGGCCAAGTCTTTCCAAATTGATCTATAGTTCCAATGTTGTTGGAATCAAAATGTCAGCAGGACTTTCTTTTGTGGAAGTTAGAAAGCTGATTCTAAGTTAAATGAAAGGATTCAGAATAGCCTAAATAAATTGGAAAAATATTAAACTCACAGAAACTACGCTACTGCTTTTGAGACAATATAAAAACTACAGTGAAAAAGAGAATGTGGTATCGGTATTGGTAGAGGCATAGACACAGATTAATCAAAAGATTACAGAGTTTAGGAATTGCCCAACACATACGTGATCAGTGGATTTTGACAGACTCACAAGGCAATTCATTGGTTATCCACATTAGACAAAAAGACCTTCAATTCTTACGTCATATACTATACAAAACAATCACTCCAAACTGATTATAGAACTATGTGTAAAACTAAGACCATAACATCTCTATTTTTTAAATAGGAGAAAATATTTGTGACATTGGGATAGATAAACATTTTGTAAATAGAAAAAGACATGGATATAAGCAAAATGTGATTAATTAGACTTCATCAAAATTAAAACCTTTCAACACCATTTTGTAGTTTTCAGAATATAAGTTTTGTGTTTATTTTATAAAATGCATAACTAATCATTTTTATTCTATTATAAATGGAATTGTTTTCTTAATTTCATTCTTGGGTCCTTTATTGTCAGTGTATAGAAACATTTTATTTTAGTATATTGATCTTGTATCCTGCAATCTTGCCAAATTTATTAGTCCTAACAGTTTTTTAGCTGATTCCTTAGGACTTTTTATATATAAGATTGTATCATTTGTGAATAGAGAGTTTTACTTATTCCTTTTTGATCTTGATGCCTTTTACTTCTTTTTCTTGCCAAATTGCCCTGGCTAGACCTCCAGTCCAATGTTAAATAGAAGCAACTTGAGTGAACATCTTTGTCTTGTTTCTGGTCTTAGAGGGAAAGGATCCAGTTTTTCGCCAGTAAGTGTGATGTTAGTTGTGGAATTTTCATTGGTGAACTTTATCAGGTTGAGGAAAGTCCTTTGCATTGTAAATAAATGAAAAATATCTCATGTTCATGGATGAGAAAACTTAATATTGTTGTAAGGGCAATACTCTCCAGGATGGTGTAGAGATTTAAGGCAATCCCTACCAAAATCATAGCTGGCTCCTTTGTAGAAATTGACAAGCTAATCCTACAATTCATATGGAATTGCAGGAGACCCCAAATATCCACAGCAATCTTGAAAAAGAACAACTTTAAAGAACTCGTGATTCCCGATTTCAACACTTACTATAAGCAACAGTAATCAAGACAGCATGGTACTGGCGTGGATAGACATTCAGATCAATAGAATAGAAAAATAAAATACATTTATAGTAAATTTATTTTTAACAAGGATACCAAGACCATTGAATGGGGAAAGAATAGTCTCTTCAACAAATGGTGCAAGGACAACCGGATAGCCACAAGCAAAAGAAGAGAGATGGACTCATCTCCCATCATACACAAAAATTAACAATGAGTCACAGACCAAAATGTAAGCACGAACACTATCAAACTCTTAGAAAATACTTCAAGAAAGTGAAAACACCACTCACATACTGGGAAAAAATATTTGCAAACCTCATGTCCCATAAGGGCCTGTATCTAGAATATATTTTTTAACTGCAATTCAATAATTTTTTTAAAATAATGTTTAAACAAGCACATAAAATGAGTAAACATTTTGCCATAAACAATTTAAAATGGGCCGGGTGTGGTGGCTCACACCTGTAATCCCAGTACTTTGGGAAGCCAAGGCATATGGATCACGAGGTCAGGAGTTTGAGACCAGCCTGCCCAACGTGGTGAAACTCTGTCTCTACTAAAAATACAAAACTTAGCTGGGCATGGTGGCACACACCTGTAATCCCAGCTACTCAGGTAGCTGAGGCAGGAGAATTGCTTGAACCCAGGAGATAGAGGTTGCAGTGAGCCGAGGTCGCATCACTGCACTCCAGCCTGGGCAACAGAGCGAAACTCTGTCTCAAAAAAAAAAAAAAAAAAAATGTTTTTAATGGTTAGTGAGCACATGAAAAGATATTCAACAAACAACTATTGGCTTACTGCAGTCGTGCACGCCTGTAATCCCAGTCACTTAGGAGGCGGAAGCAGAAGGATCCCTTGAGCCCCAGAGATTAAGACTGCAGGAAGCCATAATCGTGCCACTGCACTCCAGCCTGGATGACAGAGCAAGACCCTGTCTCAACAACAACAAAATAATAGTTTTTAAAGTAGCAAGCAGATTACTCTTTTAAAAATATCTTAAGATGTATCACTTCCAAGTAACCACACACACACACACACACACACACACAAATGTTCTGAGAGAAAACAAAAGATGATAAAGTCGACAGAGAGCAAAAGACAAAAAAGAGAAGAAAGCAGAAGAGAATTTTTGAATCAGGGATTGAAAGAGTGGAGGGAAAAAGATCAGCCTACTTAGCGTCCCAGGAAGTTAGCTAACACTTAGTGAGGACCTGACAAGTGCCAAACCAATTCGTTTGATTTTGTCTTTAATTTTATTTTTAATTGACATGCAATAATTTTACATATTTATGGGCTACAGATTGATATTTCAATATATATTCAATGCTTAATGATCTAATCAGGGTAAACAACATATTTATCACCTCAAACATTTATCATTTCTTCATCTTAGAAACATTCAAAATCCTCTCTCCTCACTCCTTAAACATATCCAATAAACTACTGTTAACTATAGTCACCCTACAGTGCTATAGAACACTAGAACTCATTCTTTTTATCTACCGGTAATCTCGTATCCATTAACCAACCTCTTCCGAGCTTACCCTTTTTTCTAGCCTTCCCAGTCTCTCATAACCACAATTCTACTCTCTACTTGGATGCATTCAACCTTTTTACCTCCCACAAATGAGTAAGAACATGTGGCAATGATCTTTCTGTGCCCGACTTATTTCACTTCACATAATGCCCTCCAGGCTCATCCATGTTGCTGGGAATGAAGGATTTAATCTTTCTGTGGCTGAATAGCGTTCCATTGTGTATATATACCATATTTTGTTTATTTATTCATCTAGTGATAGACATTTAGGTTGATTCCATATCTTGGCTGTTGTGGGTAATGCTGCAATCAACATGGGGGTGCAGGTATCTCTTCAATATACTGATTTCCTTTCCTTTAGATAAATACCCAGTAGTGGTATGGCTGGATCATATGGCAGTTCTCTTTTAGTTTTTCTGAGGAAACACCACATTGTTTTCCATAATGGCTTACTAATACACATTCCCACCAACAGTGTGTCAGAGTTTCCTTGTACGTGCATCCTCACCTGCACTTGCTAATTTTTGTCTTTTTGATACTAGCCCTTCTACCAGGGATGAATGACATCTCATTGTGATTTTGATTTCCATTTTTCTGAGGATTAGTGATTGTATTATTTTTATTGTAGTATTGTTATTTTTATTGTGTGTTTTTTTAATCTGCAGTTAGTTGAAACTGTGAATGCAGAAACCATGTTAGAGAAGTCCAGCTGTACATTCTAACACAAAGGAAGGAGAAGGGAAAGGAGCTATGTAGGAAAAAAGTTTTTGAATAATGTTTAAATTAGTTGTTATTACTGTGAACGAGATTGTTATAAATTAAAATGTGCATGGTAATCCCTAGAGTTACCCCTAAGAAAATAACTCAAAAAATAGAAAAAAAAATAACAAAAGAAAATGGTACACTACAAAGTATCTACTTAACACAAAAGAAGGCAATAATCAAATAACAAAAGAACAAAAAAGACATGAGGTATGTAGGAAACAAATATCAAAATGGCAGGCATAAATCATAACTTATCAGTAATTTTATTAAAAGTGAGTGGATTAAAATCTCCAATTAAAAGGCAGATATTGGTATAACAAAAATGTTTAAATGAGACAACTATATGCTATCTTCAAAAGACACACTTTAGATTCAAAGACACAAATAAGCTGAAAATAAGAGGATGAAAAAGATATACTAAAAATAGTAAACAAAAGAGAGCTGGAGTAGCTATGCTAATAGACAAAAAAACCTTAAGGCCAAAATTGTTACTATAAACAAATGATTACATTTTATAATGAAAAAGGATAAATCCATCAATTATTATAAACATATATGCATCTAAAAACAGATAAAGTATATGAAGCAAAACTGACAGACTTGAAGAGAGAAATAGACAACGGAGATTTTAATGCTCTCTCAGCAAAAATGAATAAAACAACTAGACAGAAAATAAATAGAAAACTTGAACATCACTGTCAAACAACTAGACCTAAAAGACACCTGTAGAATATTCCACCCAACAACAGCAGAATATACATTCTTCTCAAATGTACATGGAACATTCTCCAGAAGAGATCATGTGATAGGTCATATAGAAAGTCTCAATAAATGTAAAATTGTTGAAATCATACAATAGAATGAAGTTCATAAGCAATAACAGAAGAAAATGTGAGACATTTTCAAGTATGTGGAAAGTAAGCAATGCGTTCCTAAACGATGCATCAAAGAAAAAATAACAAGGGAAATTTAAAAATACTTTGAGATAACAAAAATAAAATCCCAACATGCTAAAACTTTTTGTGGTGCAGATAAAGCATCACTTGAATGAAAATCTATAGCTGTAAATGTCTATATTAAAAAGGAAGATAGCTCTCAAATCAATAACCTAACCTTCTGACCTAACGTAGTAGAAAAAGAAGAACAAACAAAGCCCAATGCAAGCAAGGGAATAAAATAATAAAGATTAAAGCAGAAATAAATGAAATAGAGAGTAAAAACAATAGAGAAAATCAACAATCCCAGAAGCTGATTCTTTGAAAAATATCAACAAGATTGACAAACCTTTATCTAGACTGGCCAAGATTTAAAAAAAAGAGAATACTCCAAATAGTAGAGTCAAGAATAAAGAGAAAACATTACTACCAACCACACAGAAATATAAATGATTATAAGGTAATACTATTAACATTATATGCCAACAAATGAGAAAACCTAGATGAAATGAACAAATTCCTAGAAAGATACCAAAAGGACTCACGAACAAGAAAAAAAAAAAAAAAACCTGTATAGACTTATGAGGAGTCTGTTTCTTGTACATAGAATGGGTGGTCATGGGGCTGCCATAACTGGGGTGCAGGTAGAACCCCCAGGGATGCCTACACATCCTTCTCCAGTGCACTAAGACAGCTAGATATCAACATGCAAAAGAATAAAGTTGGGCCTATACTTCCTACTATACACAAAACATAACTCAAAATGGATCCAAGACCTAAATGTAAGAGATAGAACTATAAAACTCTTAGAGGAAAGCACAGAAGTACATCTTCATGACCATGGATTACGCAATAGTTTCTGAGATGTGACACCATATAACAAAAGAAAAAATTAGACAAATTGGAATTCATCATGGATTTAAAACATTTGCATTTCAAAAGACACCACCAAGAAAGTGAAAACACAACCCACAGGATGGCTCACTCATACAGTGGGCAGTTGATACTGGCTGTTGGTCTGCAGCTCAACAGAACACACACCTTGCCTCTTTGGTTAAGTTGGATTTCTCACAGCGTGTGGCTGGGTTTCCAGAGGTATGTCCCAAGAGCATCCAAGGAGCTCAGGGGGAAGCTGCAAGGTTTCTTAGGACTTCAACTAGCAAGCCACATAGCATCTCTTTCACAATATTCTATTGGTCAAAAGTAAGTGACAAAGTCTTCTCAGATCCAAGGGGAGAGGACTACACAAAGGTATAAATGCTAGAAGGCATGATTAATTGTGGGGAAGAAGAAAGATGTATTTGGAGAAACTGTACCTTGAGAAAACAATGGAATTTTATCTGTACTACATTGTTTGAATCTTTAAAATGAAGAGATGGGTCTAAGTAAGTGGGTTTTCAATCCTTTTCTTTAACAATTTCACTGAGGTACAATTTGCATGCTACATAATTCATCTATTTAAAACATACAATTCAATGGTTTTAGTATATTCACAGGCATATGCAACCATCAACACAATCAATTTTAGGACATTTTCTAAATGTTATCTCAAAAAGAAAACCCATACCATCAGCCATCACCCTCTTTTTGTCCAAATAAAATATTTGATGAAATTCTTTTACGTAGAATGGAGGGCCATGGAGCTGCCATGACTGGGGTGCAGGTAGAACCCCCAAGCTGTGCCTATACATCCTTCCCCAGTGCACCACGAGCAATCTCCAGCTCCTCCTTGGAGTCCTCCAGCTCCACAGAAGGCGATTTGAAAACCACTCATGGGAGCCAAGTCCATTCTTATTCTCTATGGTTCTATTTTTCAATCGCAGAATAATCACAGAAGAAGTTTAATTTTTAGGATAGTAGTGATCAAAGAGGTTTTTGAATGCTCTGGCATTTGTCATGATTAGGGTTTGACATAAAGAGATGTAGGAAAGGCAGCATGGTTTGTCAAAGTCCAGTGCATCATGTCAGGATGATTCATCTCCAAGAAGCAAATGATGATGTTGTAGAATCCAAGCCTTTGACACTGTAAAATCTCAAAGAACCAAGCTTTGGGAAGACTAGAGGGTAGAGTTATAGGATTCTCAGGCATGTGGGTGGGGAGAGGGAGATGGGAGGAGCATTAAATCCCAAAATCTCAAAAATTACAGGAGGGCAGCCAAGTGAAGAGGAAACACCACAATGTTAAGATGAAGATTCAAATACCTAAAATGGATTCAAAAATAAAGCAAATTCCTGGGAAGAATTAGTACCCCTGGAACACTGGCATGAAGGCTCCGGTCAGACACCTTCCATCTCTCCCTCCTCAAATATTCTCCCTTCCATTTACTGAGAAGGTGTTTTGCCAAAGCAACGTCTAATCCTAAAATAGATGCCAATGGGGGCAGTCAAAGTGGCTCACACCTGTAATCCCAGCACTTTGGGAGGTCGAGGAAGGGAGATCACTTGAGGTCAGGAGCTCGAGACCAGCCTGGCCAACATGGTGAACCCTCTTTCTAGTAAAAATACAAAAATTAGCCGGGTGCAGTGGCACACATCTGTGGTACCAGCTACTTGAGAGGTTGACACAGAAAAATTGCTTGAACCCAGGAGGCAGAGGTTGCAGTGAGCTGAGGTTGTGGCAATGCACTCCAGCCTGGGCAACACAGCAAGACACCTTCTTTAAAAAAACAAGAAGAAGAAGAAAGAAGAAAGAAGAAAGAAGAAGAAGAAGAAGAAGAAGAAGAAGAAGAAGAAGAAGAAGAAGAAGAAGAAGAAGAAGAAGAAGAAGAAGAAGGAGGAGGAGGAGGAGGAGGAGGAGGAGGAGGAGGAGGAGGAGGAGGAGGAAGGAGAAGGAGAAGGAGAAGAAGGAGGAGGAGGAGGAGGAAGAGGAGGAGGAGAGGAGAGAGGGGAGGGGAGGGGAGAGGAGAGGAGAGGAGAGGAGAGGAGAGGGGAAGAGAAAGGAAGGGAAGGGAAGGGAAGAAAAGAGAAGAGAAGAGAAGAGGAAAAGAAGAGAAGAGAAGAGGAAAAGAAAAGACAAGACAAAGATGGCAATGCAATGATATCATTGACTTTATACCCCCCATCTCAGAAAGGGGCAAATATCAGTAATGTCGTATTGAATGACATTCATTGTTTGTAACACCTTGAATTTATAACCAACACTGGTGGTCAACCGATTCTTCATTCTGAACTGAAGATTGGAAAGGGACTTCAGAGAGATACCAGGGATCCATGAATTATTCAAAATAAAATTTATGTACACATGCATAGTCTTTCCAGTAATTAAACTGAAAAATGCTGCATTCATACTTAATTGTTATATTATGTTCTTCTCAAAAATGTGGAGAGATTCTCCATCTCACTAGTCCAAAATCCCATAGTTTTGTTTTACTAATCTATTTTTTATAACTGTGAACATCCAATGAAATTCCCCTTCTCTGAAAGAAAGGAAACAACTGAAAAATCACTTTCTATTCCTAAAAATCAACTCATATAAGAGTTGGACAAAAGGTGTTGGATTTGTGGCATAGTGTACCAGCGAGGAGCTCTGTTGTGGCGGCTTTTCCTTCAGCGCCTCGGAGCTGAGTGTGCTCTGGAAGGAGGAGCGGGAGGGAGCCAGTGGCTGCCTCTTGACCCGACCTCTTGGCCGCCTTTCTGCCTCATGCTGTCTAGAGCTACAGGACCTGACGATTTGACTGGAGCATCCATGTTCCTTGTTCAGATTTCCTGATGCTTATTCCCTCGCAGTGGGCTTTGTGACGCTGTCAGTGTCTACCTCTCATAAAAATGGTGGCAATTCTTGAGACAGGATGTTTCCTCATGATCTGCAGCTGATTCAAGCCATGCGTTCCCTCAAACTTGCTTCCATCTCATTCCTCTGCTGGCTGTTACCTACTGTGTCTCAGTCACACCTAATTGCTCCTGTGTTGTCTGCACAGTGAAAGGTGTGTCACATTCCCCACACTCCTCGCACAGGCACCTAATGAGATTTGCTTCTCCTTAAGCTAAGTGGAAAAGGAGATGCTCATTTGGACCACAGATTTTCACCTGAGGTTTCACAAAATCTTCAAGTCATTTTTTTTCCTGGGACATGAAATCTACTTCCCTACATAGCCAAAACGTTTCCAATAAACATATATTCCTTCTTATTTCTTGGAAACAAACTAAGTCATTCCAGTGCATCAGCGAGGATCACTATGGTGCCAAGTATGTCATACAGCCATGGAGAGGCAAGCCGTGTCTCAGGAACACTGTGCAGATCTCCTGAAGACTTTGCCTTTGGCTATGGAAAAAGAGCATGTCATCTACTTACACAATATATGCTTGCCTCTTGACTGATAACTAGTTTTCTGTGGCAACTTTCCAGGTTGAACTCATGGGCTTTTGATCTATAAATGCAGAAGACATGTTTCAGAATTCCAATTCCTTGAGAAGTTGGAGGCCTGAAAAGGATCATGTGATTATGCACTCTCCTCTCCATCTGCCTGTTTGGGGCACTGTCTTAACCCAAACCCCTACTGTCCAGATGCCCCCACTGTTGCAGATTAAGCCCCTTGCCCCAGTGCCTGTCAGGGCCTAGTGCCTGGACAGGGCTGCTTCTGCTATGTCCTGCAGGTCTGAGGCATGCACGTGTCTGGAATTCTTCTCCATCTTGGGATATTTCTATCCACCCATTAATTCCAGCTCCCTGTTACTACCTGGGATTAAGCCACACTGGGAAGCAACTCTTTTGGCTGCTTGATTTTCAACTTCAGTTCAGTTTCCCCAAGTGCCTGATGTACATTAACCGATATCACACTTGACATTCATCTATTTTGGAACAATGATTTGAATTGAAAGCTCTCACCTCAAACATAAACAACTGTAGAATATGTTTCCGTGTAAGTCTTCTGAGAAATTATCTGATTTTGCTGCAGCACTCACTGATTTAAAATAATACTGGTGCGAGACAGAACCAATCAGTAGACTCTCCTGACATAAGCTAAACATCTTTACTCCCTAAAATAGAATTATGTATGGTGTGGAAATGTATTGGAGTGAAATTATTCCTGAATATAACAATGACAATGCAATTTCCTGGATTTATGATGGGTGCTTTGGGAATTGTATAAGTGGCCTAAAAGAGTTAATGTCCCTCCCAAAGTGCTTTATTTTAATGTTTGGGAAGTTTATAATCTAGTATACTACATTGCTTTCCAGAAATACCTCATCATTACAAGCCTCCATCCATAAAAAATATTTGCTTTTATGGATGAAGATGCTCTCTCAACAAAAATATTAAATGGGGCAAGTTTGCAACTTCCTAAATCCAATCACTAAAAATTTGCTATTCTCACATTAGCACAATAATAAAAAACAACATATGTGAATATCCACCACCTTTCTGGCCAAAGGGCCATTTCAATGGTTGGTTGAACAAGGAGAAATTGCATTTTTCTTCCACCCAAGCTGCCTTCTCTGCCATTTGCAGCCTGTAGCGTCACTATCAACCCACCATCGGCGAGGGGAAAAGAAACTGGGAAAGTGACAGAAAGATGACAAGTTGCCCATGAAAATTACTAGGACAAAAGATCAGGTCTTCACTAAGGATGAACATGACTCTGTGGGAGTGTTTAGCCATCAGATCAGAAATTTGGAATTGGACAGGTTGGGAGAGAAGGAAAAAAGATTACTGCAATAATTTGGGAAAAACTTCTTGAGGGAGCAAAGATGACTTAAATTGGATGTGCTAAACAGAATTTTCACTACTAATTTCTGAATGAAAAGATGCTACTTTTCCATAAGAAAGACAAGTATTTGTGTTCAAATGATACTCATAAACTGTTCCCTGACCAGGCTTCCATAAATCATCTCCCGCCCATGTATCACAGCCTTTGAAACCATTGATGGTATTCTGGGAGCAACACGCCTCCACCCTCCCCTCGGGTACCATAAATATAGTCCATTATCAGCCAGCAACAGCGATTCCAAATCTGAGGCCCCAGAAGTTGGAGACCCGACTAAGTGCAGAATAGGATCCAAGCTCAGACGTTCCTTGAAAAGTTTTGACTCCAGCTCTTCTGACTTCTTGAGCCTGCCAACTTGGAATGGAAACCTCTTGAGAACATGTTTTCTTACAAAATTCAAAAAGAGCTTTGCTGTGAGCCCACAGCTGGAAATGCCGTGAGAGCAGGCGCTCTTGGAGATCTGATTTCTTACAGCATTTTGGCACCTCTGGTTCGGCTCCTGGCGGGCAACCAGAAGCTGCAGAGGTAATAAAACATGGTATGCTCCCAGGACAGCTCTAGGGTAGCCTCCTTTCCGGAGAGAGGATGGCTCATGCCAGGAGAAGGGCTGGGCCCCATGCTTTTGCTGCTCTCAGTGGAAGGGACACGGGGAGCGTCTCTGGAGGGGTGCACTGACACCAATACCGTGTTTTTCCCGGTGACAGGCACCAGGGCAGCTTTCTTTGTTAGGTCAGTCAATGCATGCTGGGTTTCTGGATAGCTCTGGCCCTGAACAAATTTAGGAACACAAGAGATTGTAAAGGCAGCCACTGCAAACAAAAGCTTAATTTACTAGCTTCAATCCTAAAGCAATTTTTAAGCAGTAGTAGTCTATTCCCTAATCATTTCTAAAATAACTGGAAATAACTAGACCAATTAGATTTCAGTACCTATGGTTCTTGGTGTGTTTATATTTCCCTTCTTTTTACCTGCTTCATTCTAATATTCTTGCTCATCATTTTCTCTCAGTAGAACAAAGAGACAAGATGCTAAGGAGCCAAGTTTACAAATGTGGAAGAGGTGATTCTAAGCTCACTGCCGGTACAGACTCTATTTCTTCCCCTCAAGTGCCTGTCCAGAAGGCATAGAGTATTTGAATGTCCTTCAAGAAGGAGCCAAAGCAAATGGCATCTGCCACACTAACTCCAGTGGAGAAAAAGAATCTCACTACTCAGGCCAGTATATTATCCTCCCTGTCAAAACAACTACACCTCAACTCTCACCCATCAACTTCGCGATTATCCTCCTTGGTTATGAAAATTAGTGCCTGTTAAACTTTAGATTACAGAGAGAAATAGCCAAGCTCAAATTTTCTGACAGCCAATATATGACTACCCACCAGAAGGACCCACATAGATCCAGGGGACGACTATGTGTGATCAAACACCATGGTCCTGCACAGTGCCCCAATCCACGTGAGGGTGCATTATGAAGACTTTACTGTGGACAAAGCAACTTGGGCCAAGGTAAGGCATGAAGCCACACTGGCACTTGGCCCATTGAAGCCACTTGGAGTGGTAGCATTGCCAGATAAAATGCAGGATGTCCAGTGAAATTAGAATTTCAGATAAACAATGAATCATTTTTAGAATGAGTATATCAGGTGCAATATTTGGGACATATACTAAAAAGTTAGTTGCTCTTCTGAAATCAAATATGACTGGGCATTCAGTATTTTATTTGCAAAATCTGGTCATCCTAATTTGGAGTTTCTGTTGGTGGTGAAGCAGCCAATTGCATTCACGCCCAGACCCATGAAACCGCACTGGGAGCCAATGCAAGCCCCTAGGACTGAGCAGGGTGCTAGAGAGATGCAGCAGGAATTTCACTTCCAACACCCCCTCACCCACATCCACTCCCAGGGACCTCGGTGAGATGCTCCGTGACTTGGAAGCAGCTTTCTCAGGAAATTAAGCCAAGATGCCTGAAGCCTGAGAAGGAAAATAGATCCAACTTGAAAAGAACAAGTAAGTTTTTAAATAAGGAAATGTTATTAACTGAAAGCAGAGAGACTGGAAATCACCACCTTTTCAGAATGACTAGAGGGAAAGAAGTATCTCATAATAGAAAAAAATAAAGAGCAAGAGGCAGAGGGAGACGAAGATATCCAGCCTTCCTGGAGCCCTTGCTTTGATCCCTCCACTTCACCATGGCTTAGAAAGACCCTTCAGACGGGCATTGTGTAACAAGGCCTGTACCACTTCCCTCATAGAGCCTTTAAAACTCTTTTATTATGATTATTACTATGATTTATATATAAGGAACACAGTGCCATTGCATAAATTTAGAGAACTTCAAAAAGAAGAAAATAAAAATTACTCACATTCCTGAGATTAACAGATAACCACTGTATATCCCTCCATCATTTATCTCGGCATATATACAATGTTTACAGCACTGGAATTATAAAGCATATAACATTTTGTAACCTAATTTTATCACTTAATATATTGTGAATGTTATTGCATATGCTTAAATAGTTTCTGAGAATATAATTTTTAATGACTACTTAGTATTCCATTGCTTTTAATGGACCACAATTTATTTAACCCATTTTTTCTCATTGGATATTGATACTGTTGCCCATTTTTCACTGTTAGAGAGAGCACCACACAGTCTCCTCGTATGCACAGCTGTTTAGGATTCTCTAATTATTTACTTGAGAAAAATACCTGAAAGTAAGACTCTTGGGTCATGAGGTGTGAATATTGTTAAGGTTTTAATTCACATTGCCAATGTACCCTCCAGAAAATCTTATACACAATATATAAGAGTTGCTGTTTTCCCATAACCTTGCCAACACTGGGCATCGCCTCTTTCAAAAATCTTTACAATATTGATCAGCCAAAAATCTTTCTCGTTATTTAAAATTTAATTTGCTCATTTCTAATGGGATGAACATTTCTTCAAATGTTAGTTGAGCATTTGTGGTTCTTATTTAACGATGCTTTTTTCACATTTTTAGGCATTTTTTAAAACTTTTGCCAAAATTTATGGACTACAGGTAATAATCCTTTACATAACCATATGCTACAATGTGTTCCCATTGTAGGAACTGTTAGGATCAGTTAGGGTGTAATCTGGTGTTAAGAATTTTCAAATGTTTATGTAGACAAATTTTTATCATTTTTCTTTGTGATACCTTGAGCTTCCTCACCTGCCTTGATGCCAGATAAACATGCAGCTGTTACTGTTGAGTTCTTCTGGGTCTCTTACACCTGCCCCTTTTGTCTGCTGAAATGAATTTTCATCTAGGACTGATAATGGGATTTTTTCCAAATAATTAACCTGCCTTTTTTTTTTTTTTTTTTTTTTTTTTGAGACAGAGTTTCACTCTGTTGCCCAGGCTGGAGTGCAGTGGTACAATCTCAGCTCACTGCAACCTCTGCCTCCTGGGTTCAAGCAATTTTCCTGCCTCAGCCTTCTAAGTAGCTGAGATTACAGGCACCTGCCATCATGCCTGGCTAATTTTTTGTATTTTTTTTTTTTAGTAGAGACAGGGTTTCACCATGTTGGCCAGGCTGGTCTCGAACTGCTGACCTCAAGTGATCCACCCGTCTTGGCATCCCAAAGTGCTGGGATTACAGGCATGAGCCACCTGCCAAACCTGCCATCTTAAAATCATCCACTGAAGATCTCTTTTCTCCATGGATTTAAAATGCCACATTTATCATAGCCGAGTGGGGCATCGGGTGCCTCTGACATTCTCCATGTTCCCCCTCTGCCTGTCTGATCTCGCACCTACACTCCACCCTGTAACCACTAAAGCTGTGGAACTCTTCTTAGTAACAGGCATACCTTAGAGATGTTGTGGGTTCCATTCCAGACAATTGCAACAAAGTGAATGTCTCAATACAGTGAGAAGAGAAGGGGAGGGAAGAAAAGAGGATGTAAATTTTTTGGTTTCCTAGTGCCTTGCAAAAGTTATTTTTATACTATGCATACTATTAAGTGTGCAAGAGCATTGTATGTATAAAATGCAATATACATAGCTTAATTTTAAAATACTTCATTGCTAAAAAATGTTAAGGATCACCTGATCTTTCCTGAGTCATCTTGTTGCTGGTACAGGATGTTGCCTTGATGTGCATGACTGTGAAGTGATCAGGATGGTGGTTGCTGAAGGTTGGGGTGGCTGTGGCAATTTCTTAAAATAAGACAACAATAAAATTTGCCACATCGATTGAATCTTCCTTTTATGAAAGATCTCTCTGTAACATGTGATGCTTTTTCATGGCATTTACCCACAGTAGAACTTCTTTTAAAAACAGAGTTGGCCGGGCACAGTGGCTCACACCTGTAATCCCAGCACTTTGGGAGGCCAAGGCAGGTGGATCATGAGGTCGGGAGTTCGAGACTATTCTGGCCAACATGGTGAAACCCCATCTCTACTAAAAATACAAAAATTAGCTGGGTGTGGTGGCACATGCCTGTAATCCCAGCTACTCGGGAAGCTGAGGCACAGAATTGCTTGAATCCAGGAGGCAGAGGTTGCAGTGAGCCAAGATTGCACCCCTGCACTCACTCCAGCATGGCGGCAGAGCAAGACTCTGTCAAAAACAAAACAAAACTAAAAAGCCGAGTCAACCCTTTTAAACACTGCCATTGCGTTATCAACTAATTTTATGTAGCAGTCTTTATCCTTCGTTTTCATTTCAACGGTGTTCACAGCATCTTCACCAGGAGTATATTCTATCCCAAGAAACCAGTTCCTTTGCTCTTC
Organism: Macaca nemestrina; assembly: GCF_043159975.1. Taxonomy (NCBI): domain Eukaryota; kingdom Metazoa; phylum Chordata; class Mammalia; order Primates; family Cercopithecidae; genus Macaca; species Macaca nemestrina. Next base: position 5,416,357 of record NC_092133.1, read on the forward strand.
TATAAGAAGCAAGTCCTCATCCACTCAAGTGTATCTTGAGATTGCAGCAATTCAGTCACATCTTCAGCCTCCACTTTCTAATTCTAGTTCTTCTATTTTCCACCATGTCTGCAATTACTTCCCCCAGTGAAGTCTTGAACTCCTCAAAGTCATCCATGAGAGCTGGAATCAACTTCTTCTAAACTCCTGATAATATTGATGTTTTAATCTTCTGAATTTTGAATGTTCTTGATGGCATATAGAATGGTAAATCCTTTCTAAGTTTTTGATTTACTTTGCCCAGATCCATCGTAAGAATTACTATCTATGGCAGCTACAGCCTTATGAAATGTATTTCCTAAATAATAAGATTTGAAAGTCAAAATTACTCCTTGATACATTGGCTGCAGAAGGAATCTTGTGTTAGCAGGCAGGGAAGCAGCATTCATCTCCTTGTACATCTCCAACAGAGCTTTAGGGTGGCCAGATGCATTGTCAATGAGCAGTAAGATTTTGAAAGGAATCTTTTGTGTGTGTGTACAGTAGATCTCAAAAAATGGGCTTTAAATATTCAGCAAACCATACTGTAAACAGATGTGCTGTCATCCAGGCTTTGTTGTCCTATTTATAGAGCACAGACAGAATAGATTCAGCTTAATTCTTAAGGGCTCTAGGATTTTTTTTTCCTTTTTTTAAGCTTTCTAATTTTTTTTATTATGCTTTAAGTTCTAGGGTACATGTGCATAATGTGCAGGTTTGTTACATATGTATACTTGTGCCATGTTGGTGTGCTGCACCCATCAACTCGTCAGCACCCATCAACTCGTCATTTACATCAGGTATAACTCCCAATGCAATCCCTCCCCGCTCCCCCCTCCCCATAACAGACCCTGGTGTGTGATGTTCCCCTTCCCGAGTCCAAGTGATCTCTTTGTTCAGTTCCCACCTATGAGTGAGAACATGCAGGGTTTGGTTTTCTGTTCTTGCGATAGTTTGCTGAGAAAGATGGTTTCCAGCTGCATCCATGTCCCTACAAAGGACACAAACTCATCCTTTTTTAAGGTTACATAGTATTCCATGGTGTATATGTGCCACATTTTCTTAATCCAGTCTGTCACTGATGGACATTTGGGTTGATTCCAAGTCTTTGCTATTGTGAATAGTGCCATAATAAACATACGTATGCATGTGTCTTTATAGCAGCATCATTTATAATCCTTTGGGTATATACCCAGTAATGGGATGGCTGGGTCATATGGTACTTCTAGTTCTAGATCCTTGAGGAATCGCCATACTGTTTTCCATAATGGTTGAACTAGTTTACAATCCCACCAACAGTGTAAAAGTGTTCCTATTTCTCCACATCCTCTCCAGCACCTGTTGTTTCCTGACTTTTTAATGATTGCCATTCTAACTAGTGTGAGATGGTATCTCATTGTGGTTTTGATTTGCATTTCTCTGATGGCCAGTGATGATGAGCATTTTTTCATGTGTCTGTTGGCTGTATGAATGTCCTCTTTTGAGAAATGTCTGTTCATATCCTTTGCCCACTTTTTTATGGGGTTGTTTGTTTTTTTATTGTAAATTTGTTTGAGTTCTTCGTAGGTTCTGGATATTGGGCTCTAGGATTTTTAGAATGGTAAAGGAGCATTGGCTTCGACTTAAAGTCACCAGATACATTAGCCCCTATCAAGAGAGTCAGCCTGCGCTTTGAAACTTTGAAGCCAGGCATTGACTTCTCTGTAGCTATGGAAGTCCTAGAGGGTATCTTCCAGTATAACGCTGTTATGCCTATGTTGAAAATCTGTTGTTTAAAGCAGCCACCCCAGTAATCTTAGCTAGATCTTCTGGATAACTTGCTGTAGCTTCTCCATCAGCATTGCTGTTTTACCTTGCACTTTTATGTTATGGAGATGGCTTCTTTTCTTAAAGCTCATGAACCAATCTTTCTTACAGGCTTCAAACTTTTCTTCTGCAGCTTCTTTACCCTCTCAACTTTCATAGAATTGAAGAGAGTTAGGGTCTCATGGTGGATTAGGCTTTGGCTTAACAGAATGTTGTGACTGGATTGATCTCCTATCCAGACCACTCAAACTTTCTCCATATCAACAATAAGGTTGTTTCACTTTCTTATCATTTGTGTGTTCACTAGAGTAGCACTTTTAATTTCCTTCAACTTACATTTTCCTTTGCATTGACAATTTGGCTAAGTTTAGCATAAGAGGCCTGACTTTCAGCCTAAGTCATCTTTTAACACATCTTAATCATTTCTAACTTTTGATTTGAAATGTGAGATATTCAACTCTTCCTTTCACTTGAACACTTAGAGGCCATTGTAGGGTTATCATTTGGTCTAATTTCAATCTTATTGTGTCTTAGGGAAGTCCAAAAGGAGGGAGAGACAAAAGAATGGCTGATCAATGGAGCAGTCACAACACATACATTTATCAATTAAGTTCATTGCCTTATATGGGTGCAGTTCATGACACCCCACAATAATTAGAAGAGCTTCATTAAAGATCACTGATCACAAGTCATCATAACAGATTTAATAGCAATGAAAAAGTTTGAAATATTGCAAAGCATCACCAAAATGTAATACAGATAGGAACATGCTGTTGGAAAAAAAATGGCACCAATAGACTTGCTCCATTTGTTTAAAAAAAAAAAAAAGCAATATCTGCAAAGCCCAGTAAAATGAGATGTCCTTGTCCTCTCCACTGTTCTCCTCCTCCATTAGGAATCAATATTTTTGCTATTCTTCTAGAACAGGATGAAGCCAATCCCAAATTTGAATTGAGATTGGAATTGCCCTAATACAAGTTACATTGTGCATATTTGACCTCTGTGCATTATTCGGAACCAAGGGCTATATCTCTATTTATTCAACACTTCCTTGACACCCCTCAAGACCTGCTGTTCTTTTCTTCACGTGGGTCCCTGGTATATCTCACTAGGTTTACTCCCAGAATTTAGTGTCCTACATTGATCTTGTGTATTGAAAATATTTTATCTTCTCATTTTCCAGCTAATTATTAATGGAAGATAAGAAAATTTTTGATTTGTGCATGCTACTTTTCTTTAAAAAGAAACTATTAACTACTTTCTTTAAAATATTCTCTTAGAGTTTCTAGATATGGGTGCAGTTTTTTTAATCTCTTCCTTAATTTTATTTCTCCTTACTGTCTTATCACACCTGCTAGAACTTTCAGAACAATGATCGTAATGATGGTGATCGTAGCATCCTTACCCTGATCTTGACATTAACTGCAGAGTCTTTGAAGGACCTTCATTAAATGCAATGTAGCTGCTGATTTTCTATTGTTGTTATTGTTCTTTTTTTATGTCAAGGAACTGTTCTATTCCTAACTTATTAAGTTTTTATCAGAAATTGATGTTGAATTTTATCAGATGCCTTCTGGGAATCTATTGAGGTTTTACTTCTTTTAATCTACGGATGTGATATATTTTATTAATAGATTTCTGAATATTAAAACATTATTATATTCCTAGAATAGACCTATATGGTATATGAAAATGTTGTTTTCCACTTGCTATTTGCTATATATTATTTAGGACTTTTTGGTTTTTGATTCAACAGCTATGGACACATCTCACCAGGAGCCAGTGCCGTGCACTACTCTTACTTCACCCTCCAGGGAGCCGGGTCTGGAGTTTTCTGACACTTTTTCAAATTTTAGATTCAAGCCCCAGATCGTTCTGTGAAATGTACCAGGAAGCATTCTCTCCCTGTGCTTTGCAATCATTCATATAGCAGGATAATTATTTGTTCTTACAAAAGAAATCCCTCACTTCCAAACTCTGACGGATTCTAAAATCAATCTGAAAGACCAAAATACTGAACATAGAGGGATCGACACAAGAAATTAATATGAAAGTATTGCAAAACTATAACTATTAAACCTAAGACAACTTTCGAAATTTTTCTCCGTGGTTATCACCCTGTAGAAATACGTGAAAATTTATATTTCCTTCAGAAAAATGTTACATTTCACTGATAGTTTATTACCACTGTTTTAATATGTAGCATTTCTTTATAGCTTTTATCACCATTATTTATAGTTTTATCAATTCTATTCTCTTCCTTTATTTCCTCAATCATGGTTATTAAATTCCTCACTTCTCCATATTTACAGTTTTTTCTTTTTATCCCAAATAGATCTTTCAGTGGTTAAACTTTTCTAAGGTGTATTTGTTTGTTTTTAAAGTTCTTGAATTTATCAAGTTTACTTTTTCCATGTTTTGCTTCATAAATTTCTCTTTTCTAGTGTTTATTATTTTTTAAACATCCTTGAACTTAATATCTTGGATTTTCTAAAACTATAAAAATAAGTGGTTATTTTATTGTTGTTTATTCTTATTTACTAACAGATATAGTTAATCTGATGTGTTTAACTCTGAATTGACTTTGGGCTTCATCTTTAATTTTTATATGTCTTTGTTTTTTAAGTATCCTTGAATTAGAGACTTTATTTAATCTAATACTGGGGGAGTATTATTTTAATTTTTAAGTGTATTACAGTTGGTGGTAATTTTTGTTATTAAAATTTGTGTCCATTTTGTTATAGCTACAAATATGGTCTGTATAGTTTGTTACTTAAGAGATTTCATTATGTTTTTCTTTGTAATTAAGACATTTTGATCATCAATTTTTACAAACATATTATGGACATTATCCTCATTCTTTGCATGGTACAAAGTTTACTACCCCTTATTAAACACAAATCAACTCTATTTGTTATAAGTTATTCAGTTTTTAATCTCTCTGTTTAATTTTGTTCATTCATCTTGTCCTATACTGACCGTGGCATATGAAAATTACTCACTGGGTTAATCATGTTTTTGTCAATTTCTTCTTATATTTTTATTTTTACTTTATATATTCCTATAATTATATTTCACACATATGGGTTTATTATTCATATATACATTCATGGCACATTTTGCTTTTTGTTTATATGAAAATCATTGAAACTGTTTCAACTCTTAATTTGATATTGCTTCTAATTTTCAGTTACTTGTATTTACTTGACATGTCTTTGTCCAACCCCTATTTTCCAATCTTTCCATGTCTTTTTATTTTATATGTATCTTTTGTCACTAGACTTTAATTCAACTCTGCTTTTCTTTTCTTTTCTTTTTTTTTGTTACTTAGTTTTTATTTCATAATCATAAACTTAACTCTGCAATCCAGCTAGGCATGGGAGAGAACAAGGAAAACATGGAACCCAAAGGGAACTGCAGCGAGAGCACAAAGATTCTAGGATACTGTGAGCAAATGGGGTGGAGGGGTGCTCTCCTGAGCTACAGAAGGAATGGTCTGGTGGTTAAAATAAAACACAAGTCAAACTTATTCGAGTTGTCCACAGTCAGCAATGGTGATCTTCTTGCTGGTCTTGCCATTCCTGGACCCAAAGCGCTCCATGGCCTCCATAATATTCATGCCTTCTTTCACTTTGCCAAAGACCACATGCTTGCCATCCAACCACTCAGTCTGGGCAGTGCAGATGAAAAACTGGGAACCATTTATGTTGGGTCCAGCATTTGCCATGGACAAGATGCCAGGACCTGTATGCTTTAGGATGAAGTTCTCATCTTCAAATTTCTCCCCATAGATGGACTTGCCACCAGTGCCATTATGGCGTGTGAAGTCACCACCCTGACACATAAACCCTGGAATAATTCTGTGAAAGCAGGAACCCTTATAACCAAATCCTTTCTCTCCAGTGCTCAGAGCACGAAAATTTTCTGCTGTCTTTGGAACATTGTCTGCAAACAGCTCGAAGGAGACGCGGCCCAAGGGCTCGCCATCGACGGCAATGTCGAAGAACACGGTAGGGTTGACCATGGCTAGTAGTACAGGACTTTCCTCGGCGGCAGCGTCTGCAAAGCCTCAACTCTGCTTTTCAATCAAGCCTGCAAGTCTGTCATTTGAGGAATTTGGCCTCTTCACATTTATCACTGGACTTATTTCTATTGTGCCTTATTTTTTAATACGTTCTTGTTGCTTCCCTTTATTCATCTTTTACTAAATAATTGTTTCCTTAGCTCTTTTTTCCTTCGGTAATTTTCAAAGAGTAACTCCTGTTTTTATTCTATGTGTGGTTATTTCTACACCCCTTTTTATAATCACTTTTTTTTTTTTTTTTTTTTAGTTACCATTAACACCATGATATTATCCAATGTCTCTTCCCAAGGAAAACAAAAGTTTAAGGCACATTTACTTTTTCTTTCCCTATCTCATTTGTCAACTTTTGTTTTTATTATCTAATAGCTAGAGTAGATAATCAATACTTAATTATTTGCATAACATACATTTGGCTCTTAATAATTATATTTTGTACTTGGGTTGCTTTTTAATCATATGAGTCACAGTTATTTCAACTCTACATACCTTGCTGGTTTTACTGTTTACCTCTTTTCTTTTAGCTATGACTTCCCCATCCTTCCATAGCTGGCTGCAGAGTATCTTCAATACATTTTTAAAGAAGGGTACATGAGTGTTATATTTTTGAGGTTCTTTGCATATCTGAGAATGTCCTTTGCTGTAGCCAATTCTAATCAACATACACATAATGTGCACCTTCCATGTGTCTAGCACGTTGCTAGGTCCAAGGAAGAGAGAATTAATGGGATAGCATAAATCTTTACAGTCCTTACCTTATGCAGTTTGCAGACTAACTGGATGCTACCTAAAAATGACACATTGTCAGGGTAGAGAAGACTTGCATCAAAATATCATTCTAAAAAAAACTCTGTAAACACTTACTCATTGTTGTCTAGTCTTTATCATTGCAGAAAAATTTACCCACTATCCAATCTGTCTCAAGGTACAGATGATCATGTGAGATGGGGGATATTGGAATTGAATTTTTTTCAGGTACAGTGTTCAGGTAAATAACAAAATAAACAAAACCATTCATTACCTCAAGCAGAACAGAATATGAGCTCTGTGTTCCAATAAAAGTGAAAACGGATTTGGTCTTTTTGTAGGTAGAAGAAACTCATAGTGGTTTGAGTTTTACTTCTTTTCAGGTTGATTTTTTTTAGCCTGCATGCATATTTGTTTTCAACATTAAAATTCAAGTTCCACTGATTGTGTTTGGTACTCATAAAGCCCTTTTGATTCCTCAGAGATAACATTGACTTCTCTGTTCACTGTACTCTCTTCTTCAGGAAATCCCATTATACATACATTGGATCTCTTGACCTTCCAGGTCTCCTACTTAATTTTTTATCATTTTATTTCTTTGTCACTTTTCTCTGAGCTTCTCCGTATTCTCAGGTTTATCTTCTATGTCGATGAATCCATTGTCTACAATTAACTGCCCACGTTGCAGTTTAAATTTAGCAATTATTTGGAAACAGCCTTTGAGGGTCTTGCTTTTTCCCCTGCAAAAATAAATGCCAGTTCTGATTTCATAGGTGCAGTGCCACCCTAAATTTTGTGAAAAATAGAAAAGAGGAACTTTCTAGAATTTTCTGCTTCTTGCTGCTACCTCATTTCACAGAGCAACATTTGTTCTGAGTCCTTAAAACTTCTGATTGTTTTATCATAAGTCACCATTATTTGCTTATCTTTATAAAGAAAGGTTTCTTTTGCCCATTTTAAAGTTATCATAGTTTCTGTAGCTAGGTCAATATTTCAGGCAGACACTAAAGGATATAGGAAAAGTTGAAGGCTCTATACTTGCTCTGTGAGGTTGCTTGCCCAGCAGGGTGGCTGTGGAGGGAGCAGGGCCGGGGCCCTTCTGTGGAGGTGCTCTCCTCTGTCTGAGAGTGTCTCTCCACACTTCTGGGAGCAGACTTTCCCTTCTCTGCAAGGTATGGCTGTTGGCAGGGTCCTCATGTGCTCTCCTGCCACGTCAGTCCCCAGTCCAGCCCTTCTAGCTGGGGAACAACACTGCAGGTCTGTGGGGTCTTTCCGAGAGAGTTCTCAAATGCACTTTCCTTCTTTGATGGGAAGACATGGTTAGGGTCAATCCTTCCTTCCTTGTCCTGTGTGCCAAAAAAAATTACAAAATCTTGAGTTTCCTGTTCTGGGGATGCTACTGTAGGGTGCAGCTCCAACTTTGGGTTTTCACGACTTTCTCATGTCTCTAGTCTTTTCCATGGGAAGCTTGGTAGTCAGGATGGGGAGAGATGGCAACCAGGAGCCCACCAAAGGCACCAGGGCCCAAACCCACCTGAGAATGAGGAGGAGGGGCCAGGGTGGGGGGAGAGGAAGTGCCTGGCTGCCCGCTCCTGCCCCCAATATGTAAGACAGGCTGCTGCTCCTCAACCCCAGGAGGGTCCTGAGCCCACCCAGCCCAGCATAGGGGAAGAAGGGCCCTGTGGGCAACGTGGGCCAGCTCTCCTAAAGGAGCTGACCTGTGGGGTCTGAGAAGGAGAGCTGACTCCAGCCTCTGCCACTGAGACCATTCCTGCTTCCACTGTCCTCTGGGGCCCAAGTTCCCCAGCTCGGAAGGAAGGAGGGTGGGAGTGACCAGGCTCTCTGGCAAGGCCTTCCGGCCCGACTTGGGACCCCAGCACTCATCGCAGCTCCCCCAGCCCAGCTCGCTGCATCAACAACGTTTTCCCTCTCTCTGTAGGGAGAACTGGGGATTCTTTCATTAAGAAACATTTTTATGTTGGCCTCTCTGACTCAAGGAGCAACAGAAGGCAAAGACGAGCGACTTTCACATCACAGTGAAAATAAAATTTCCTCTAGACAGTCAACAGCAACACCCTGAGAGCAGGAAGGTAAATATGTACTTTCTCCTTGTCCTCTCTCATTTTCCCCTTTTGTGTGTTAAGAAGCCCCTGTTTTGCGTGGCTGGCAGGAAGGCGTTGCGTGGGAACGCCTGCAAATCTGCAGGACCCGGAGAGTGGGGGCAGCGGCATTCCTGATCTCACTCCTATCGATCGCCTCTAATGAGCGCCCGTGCAGCTGCGGCTAATGGTGGTGCGTCTGGTGTTAAGGGCAAGTGTGGGAGAAGATTATCAACCCAAGGGGCTTCACAGTTGCCGGACTGCCCAGAGCCCTCGGGGCGAGGATGCACTTGAGAGGTCACTGAATCAAATGAGGGAAGATTCAGTGCCTGCCGCCGGAAGAAATGCAGCAGGACTGGAATTTTTTTTCCAACAGAGACTACAGGCATCAACAAAACCGTTACCTTCTGCTAGTCATTAGTCCCTGACCCTTTGCCGGATAAGAAGGCTCCTACCGGAGCCGCCTCGTCCTAATTATGACTCATCAGACGGCAGCAATCCTACCCAATTAGTGGGGCTTAAGCGAGGGGCACTTGATGGAACAAGGGTCCGAGCCCCGTGTGAACCAGGGAAAGCTGAGGGCCTGATCCAATGCCCTGCACCCTGAGTCTGCTCTTACCTGGGGGGCCAGGCTGCCATTTGATCTGACGCACTTGATATTTCATTCACTGTGTTGCTCGCCACCCCCCTCGGAGATCTGACAGGGGCCAGATGAGTGGCCATAAGAGGTGCTGAGGCCAGTGGCCTTCAAGGGACAGCTAACCGGCAGATCCCATAGAATGCTTGCAGTCAAATGTCAGCACAGAAAGGGAGCCACAGGTATTAGACAAGATAAAAAAAAATGACTGTCGAATGCCTTCAGGGGTCCGGCATGTTGCACATTCTGAACTTTAATAGCATAATGGAGTAATTGCAGCTGGGAAAAGAACTCAGATCCAGCAGGAAGGGTGAGCGCAGTGAGGCTGGGAAACGCAGGCGGCGGGGAGGGGGCAGGGAGTGACAACGCATGTCTCATGCTTTGCAGAAATGCCCAAACCACTATTTATTTTAACGCTGTAAATAAGCAATTTAAATATTATCCTAGTTCCATAATAAGTAACATGGTAACGTGATACCCTGCAGTTATAACAAATTATTTATTAGGTTTTTTAAAATTCTAAGGCAGCGTCTTTGTAACTGGGAGATTTACATTGGGTCAGATCATTAAAAATATGGGTGTGGATTGGCCCCTGCCGCGTGAGGGAACATTGATCTCTGAAACACGACTGACAACCACATTCTCTTTGTCAGCTTTTCCTACAGAAGCAGAAAGGTCTTCAAAAGTGGTCACCCCACAAAATCACCACACACACCCAAAACCCACCCTGTATGCTTCCAGCCCCTCTTTGTGTGTTTAGCAGAAGGAGAGAAAAAGAACCCAAAAGACCTGGGCTGGTTGCCCCAGAAGCCGCTTCAGCTGTAAGCCCTGGCATGTGCACATTCAAAATCATGCCGGTGTTTGTTTCCAGGGCACCTGAAAAGCAGGTTGGGAAGCATCGAGTTTAGTGAAGACCACATTCAACTTTCTCAGGACCCAACATCATTAAGGGCATTAACCTTTACCGATGGAGCGAAAAAGATAGTGGGGGTTGAGCTGGCCATTATTAATGAAGATGAGCCTTCTTATGAATATATTAATTAAATTTTTATTTCTTAATTAGATCCTTACATATCTAGCTTAGGAGTCCTTTCTTTAGCTCAATGAAAGATACCACTGAACTTACCAAGAAATAGAAGGAGGGACTCCTGACCTCAGCAGTTCTGACAAAGTCAGAGAATATTGTGGGTCAGCATGTCTGTGATTAGGAACCAAGTATGAGAGACAAGTAGGGCTGTGGATCCTCACAAGGGGAGTCCTGGGTGCTGAAATGATCAGGGAGGACAAGCGGTGAGCACGTGGGCAAAGCAGAGCACGCTTAGGAGCAGGCAGAGGATGGGAAAGGCTCCAAGTGCTAGCACAGAACAAGCTGACGTGTGGGGCCAGAAGCACCCGAGGAGGACATTAGATAGTACATAGAGGGTGTTCCCAAACTTATCAACAAAGATCACACACCCACAGAGCAGGGCGGATCAAAATATGGAAAGAGAAACCCATGACTGAGCTCTTTAGTATGTGTGTTTTTCTCCTTTGGAAAGCTTTCTATAATGCACATACATTACTCAGAATGAGAAATATAAGTTTATGGAAAAAACTACACAAACTGTGAATGGGCACATTCAGCTGCATAGAAGAACAAGTGTGAGGTCAAGAGGCAGCTGCGGCCAGACGTCGGAGGCCTGGAGAGTCAGAGGGAGGGGTCACAGCACAGCCACAGGCTTTCCCAGAGGCAGGCTCAGCATTGCAAGGGTCAGGGAGCCCCCACGTGGCAAGGCCCTGAGTCTTGTCCTCTTGTAGATCCAGCTCATTCCAAAGCCACCACCCCATGGCTGCCACTGAGTGACTTAGGCTCTGTCCACCCTGCTGCAGAGAGCAGGGACACAAATGACCATTGGAAAGGATGAAGTTGGTGGCATGTGCGGTGTTTCTAATCAACACATGGAAAGCGGAAGTCAGGTTCAGGTTTGTGGTCTATGCAGAGCATCTTCACGTGCCTAGTGCTGAGTTGGGCATGGGAGCTCATGGGGTGGGGAGTGGGGGCTGCAAGAGTGCAAGGCCAGATCTCTGCCCTCAGGAGCCTGAACTGTCTGGGGAAATTTGCATTCTCTGCACTCCTTCTAGTGCAATGAGCCAGGTAAACCCCCTTGTTGGTCCAAATCTATGACACAAAGCCCCACTGTGCAATTAGATTCTCATCTGCTAAAGCTCAAAATGACCCAGGGTTCTGTGTGTCCCTGGGCTCCTAGGTGACCACAGTCCTCATGAGTCCTCCTGTGTGCAGAGATACATCATCTCAGACCTAGTGCAGGGGGGGCTCTCAGTCCACAGAGAACACAGCATCAGAGTGTGCAATAGACTTACTGTTTGTGATCACACGCCAAATGTCACAAGGCTAATTAGAGGAAATAATCTATCCAAAAGCAGTCCTTGCAAACCAGGAGATGCTTGGTCATGCAATAGTGAAGAGAGCTGCTCTGGGTCTTGCAGAGGGGTAGGCTCCTGATCCCAGCTCAGCAAGATGAATGCCAGTTAGGATGAGCCAGCCTGCCTGGGCTCCTCTCACCAGCTGCAAGCCACACATCCCTGCCCATGCTGGCCTGGACAGACAGGGTAGATGTTGAAGGCCACTGAAGGGGCCCCTCGCCCTTCTTAGGATTCTCTCTTTCCTCTCTTCAATATATTCTGCAGCCTGGGACATTGCTCAGTTGACTAGCGTCAACCATCAAGGTACAGCCTTGGTCTTATCAGAAGGAGTGGCATGTAGGTAAATGGACACCCAGTGGAAGAGGATACAAAGGCCACAGCAAGACAGTGAGGGAAGAGAACCAGAGACTTCTGTGCCGACTTCCCAAGCTGAGTCAGGGAAGCACCCTCTAGGACATGTGAAGATGAGTCACAGGACATCTACAGGACAGGCTGCAGTGGTGCCTCCCCACACCTGGACCAAGACCAGCCAAAGTTCAGTTCAAGGGTCATTGTTGGAGATGCCCAAAACAGGTGAGGTGAACACCACAAGAGTGGGTCCCTTGTTGTGCACCTGGTAACTAAAGAATGTCCCTTCCCAACCAGAAAGAAATGGATCAAATAATACAGGAGCCAGGAATTCCCAGCCACAAACCCACACTTAGGGCATGCAATGGAGACTCTCTCTTCTGATTTCTCACTCATGTGAGCCCCTAGTCCTACTTTAATGGCAAGTTAATTAAGAATTAAATGAATCTAAGAAGCTGTGACCATATAGAGTTTGTCTTGGCCAAGAAGGTAGCTAGATTTCAAGATCCTGAAGGGATTCCATTGCGCATAGAACTTTTTGGATGGGATAAAATTTTCACAACAGAATGCATCTACTGTCATGTTATTCTTGATCTTTTCATTTTGTGGTATTGTAAAACCATAGAGAATCGACAAATCTTAGCTCTGGAAAGAATGTTAAAAGCTAGTCAACCCAATTCCTTTAGTTAACAAAAGGACTTGCCCAAGGTTCCAAGAGCTGGTTGGAGGCAGAGTAGAGGTTGTCACTGGTGTCTGGAACTGGGATCCTCCCTGCCTGGCACAACCAGGAAGGCTTCTGACACCCAGGACCTTACCGCATTTCAGAAGACACCTACAGTCTTGGCTCCAAACCCAATCGGCCTTGACATTGATCTCAGCTGTGCAACCTTCTGCCACTCAGAACTCTGCCCACCATGTTGGACAGGGAAGCTTCAGAAGGTTGCGTGGTCCCAGGCTCTGGCCCTGCTGACCTCTTCATGTGTCCCCTCCACTTTCCCATTCCCATGCTGTCTCTGATCCACATAAGAGTCTCCGAACACTCAACGATCCTTCCTGTTTCTGCACCTTGCTCACACGTGCCTCTCTACTTGAATGTCCTTTTCTCTCTGCACAGCCTGGGTCCTTCCAAGTCTACACCAACATCCAAAAAGTAAAGTGTGACCTTCTCTAGGAAGGCTTTCCTGACACCTCATACCTCCCTAGCTCCTGGCAAGCATGGATTCTCTGTAGGGGAATGATGAGCACTGCACTGAATTCTAACTGCAGGACCAACAAGACTGTGATTCTCTTGAGGGTAAAGATAGCTTTTATTCTTTTTCTACACTTAGCATCCAACAAACGCCTGGTCCAAGGGAAGTGCTAAATAATTGACAAATGGCTAAAAATAAAACTAGCATTTACTAAGGGCCTATTATATCATATTAACTCATCCAATCTTCATAATAACAACATATAAGATATATATGAGTTTATGTACAAAAAAAACTGGGGCTCAGAAAGTTAAAACACTTTGATGGGGTTTATAGAGCTGGTGCCCACAGGGAGCCAAGATTAAGAGGCCAGGGTGGCTACCAAGTGCAAAGAAAGAAGCTAGAAGACAGGGTTCTAAAAAGGCCTGTCACAGAACTGCCTACTTCCTTCTTACAGCTGCACTGATTTTTCACAATCTCTGACTAAATCCGTGATCTTTTCTAATAATACATTATGCTGAAAGGATGGCCAGAGAATACTGCAAACTAAAAAATAACTCCATTCTGCGGACCATTTGGGTTCATGCAGAAAAAAAAATCAATAGTTTGCAAAGAATTTTTATTATATTCCATTATTACTATATGTCAAGTTAAGTAAATGTGAGCAGGCTTCAGCCAAACCAACTGACAGGTGGTGGAGGGGAAAGGTATTGGCATTTCAACATGAAGAGCTCCACGGTTTCATCTCAAGATAATGCCAGTGGATAGGAAGCTCAGTGCAGAGAAATACAAGGGACGGCTCTTCCCAGACATGAGATTCTCTCCACATCCTTCTTGAATAGCCTCATTGTGGAATCCACAGGCAGGCCTGCTTCAATGGGTGGCCCACGTGGGTTCTGGGTGGGGAGGCAGAGCTGGAAAGCAAATCTTGGCACCTGGGATCCTATTTTCCCATTATAGTTCATGAAAAAGTTAGGCCCCAAACAATGACAAATAACGATTAAGATCACAACAGGCCAGGTGTGGTGGTTCACGCCTGTAATCCCAGCACACTGGGAGGACAAAGCAGGAGGATCATTTGAGGTCAGGAGTTCGAGACCAGCTTAGCCAACATGGTGAAACCCTGAAACCCCGTCTCTACTAAAAATACAAAAATTATCTGGGTGTGATGGTGCACACCTATAATCCCAGATAGTCAGGAGGCTGAGACAGGAGAATTGCTTGAGCCTGGAGACAGAGGCAGCAGTGAGCCGAGACTGCGCCACTGCACTTCAGCCTGGGCAACAGAGTGATACTCCATCTCAAAAACAAAAAGAAAAAAGAAAAGATCACAATAAAAACGTTTAAAATTTAAATTTTTAGGTGTAGTGGGATCCCTATGATAAAACTGTTCTATATTTGACAGTGATGGTGATCACACAAATATACAAAAGGGCATAGAACTAAACACACACACAAGTAAGCACGTGTAAAATCTGAATACAGTCAGTGGGCTGTATGAGCGTCAGTATCCTGGCTATGATATATACTGTGGTTAAGCAAGGGCAAAGCAGATACAAGATCTCTCCACATTGTTCCTTACCATAGATGTGACACTACAGTGAACTCAGGATAAAACATTTTTCTGAAAAACTAGTCATTACTCAGATTAAGATTCTGGATGTACCAGGCACCATTGTGAGAGGTAACCAGTTGACTGAGTTGTGTGGTCACAGCCTTTGCAATGTCACAGCCAAAGAATTGTTTTGCTGTGCTCTGTGCTGGGACTCCCATTTACATTTTCCCAGACCTTTCCTTCCCACGGCACTGCTCTGTAGTCAGACGTAGTTCCCTGAGAGCGGACCACTGACAGCCTAGGCCAAGGCCGAAATGGCAGAGCCTTCCTCTGCATCTGGGCAGCCTGTGATGCACCAGGTCAGGCATGGTGGGAATGGGAGGACTTCTGCATACTGCATTCTTCACTCTTAAAAAGCAGGCATCATAGGAGTACGGGCAAAGCTGCTGAGTTTTGTATTTTTAGCATCAGAAATGAAGCCAGGTGGAGGGCGTCCTTGCACACCCATCATAGGAGTAGAGGAAAAGCCACTGAGTTTTGTACGTTTTAGTTTCAGAAGTGTAGCCGGCTAGAGGGCATCCCTGTACCTTCTTCCTTCTTTCTCTTCCACGTAGCTTCTTTCTCTCCATATCTCAAACCCAAAGCCCAGCCCTCAACCCACTAAGCAGAGTGGAAAGGTCCCTCATTGGGTCCTTCTCTGGGTGGTGCTCTTCTCCCCAGCCTGTGACAGACAAGACCAAGACTGGAAATTAGGATAAAACAGATTTCAACGTAAAGATGCTGGGGACACCGTCAAAGTCTATCGCCCTCAGGTAGTGTGGGTCACACATATTCCCAGCTTCCCAAATCCTGCAAGGAGGAGACACCACATTGCCAGACCTTTAAAAAAAATTTTTAAAAAGACAAAATAAAACCCTATTTATAAAGCAAATGACAAATCAGGCCCAACCGAAGACTGTGACTTCCAATTGCAAAATAGCTGTTTGTAACTTGAGGATTTCACCGGGTAAACAACGGCCTCTGTTAGGCTGACTTCGATGCTCAATCCTCTCACATTCCCATCACAAGTTCTGAATGCTTTTGTTTGTGTTGCAATCTTCAGGGCCCCTACCATGGCTGGTGCTTTTGGAACCTTTCCAATCCTATCGTTTGAATCTGTCTCCTGCTTATGGGCAGCAAAAACACAGTAAAAATGTGCAGTACATCCTGTTTGCAACAGGAAATGAGTCTAAGACCCATGGCTTAAGAGAGCAAACACAGGTTCCCAGACTAGCACAGACCCATAATCAGCCTGTCTAGCAACTTTGGTAGAAGTTAAGTAAAAACTAAAATGGCTCCCAATGTCTTCCTGATCACGCTGAAACCACCAGGATTCTCTGAATTACAAGTGACAGAAACACAACTCGAACTAGCTTAAGCACTAAGGATAATCCAAGGCCTGAAATAACTGAGAAAGTCCAGGGGTGGAGTCAGGAGCCAGCCTCATTGGAGCCTGAGGATCAGCCCTGCCAGGTCACGTTGTGCCCTCCAGGCCGGCTGCCTCCTGCCTGGCTCACTGGCAAGCAGATCACTCCATCGCTCCAGGCGTTGGTCCTTAGAGTTCCTGATTAGTGAGAAAGCGAGCATCCCTCCTGAGAGCTCCATTGCAAGCCCCGAGAAGGACTCTGTATGGCCCAAAGGAGGTCGCGAGCCTATTCCTAAGGTGATCACGGAGGCCGCAGAGATGGAGGACTTCAGTTGGCCATAAGGGGCCAAGAGCCCACTCTGGGGCTTCCCAGCTTGGGAGTGCAGATGGAGGGGCGTCTGGTATTAAAGGTGAATGCAGAAAAAGGAGGTGTCCAGTTAACCTTCGTATCTAAGCAAGATTCTTTCAGAATGTAAAAAGTGCTGAAATATGTAGATCTATGAAGCATGCCTACGATTACTGACAGCCGGTTGGAAGACAAATTTCTGTAAGATAATTCAGAGGTAGTTCTATTTTTAAACTTAAAGTTTCCCAGTTCCCATTCAGATTGCATTTTAAAAATATAGTTTCAGGGAATTTCATTTTAAAGGAAAAGGTGAAACCCAAAACCACTTGCTTTAAGTTTTAAATGGAGGTTTCTGGACATGTTGGTGACTTTATTTATTTATTTATAGACTCAACCTCATTGTCTGTTACAGTGAAAATGTACTGTGAGATCCAACTGCCATGGATAAAAAGATTTCAGTCCTACAGTTCCTGGAAAAAAAACATTCTATTTTGTTCCCAAGTCCATTCATTTTATTTATAAAAGAGGAAGCCATACGAAATACACAAGTACTGATTCTCCTGTTTTGTTTAAGAAGCTTCAAGTTTATATCGAGATAAAGTATTGCAAGGAATTTGCTTAAAGATCACTGATTAACACAAATCATCTCTTGTTTGCCAAGAACATGTATACATTTAAAAATGAGTAATTAAAAGGAACCATTTTTTAAATATTTTATGAAACAGTCCTGGTCAAATTGCTTAGAGAGACCATACGTCACCTATAGGAATTCCCCACCTTCTGGACTATGGAAGTGCCCTCTGATAGGAATAAGACTTGAACAAGTGAGGACTCACTTAAAAATTTAAACCGCCAAGACTCCCATGGAATGTTGGGATTTCTTACTCATCCAAACTCTCTTGGTGACAATGACAGAAACAGAACTCAAACAAGCTGGGAAAGAGGAGAGGATGCTTGATAAATAAAACTGGCAAGTTACAGGGGGTGGGTGGGGACAACGGGATCTGAGAACTGGATGCAGCCAGGCCCCTTCCATGCTCGCTGCTACCTAGGTCGATTTTGTTCCCTCAGTTGAGCTTCTCTATGAGGGCAGGACCATGGCTTCTGGAAGCTTCTGGGCTCATATTCCAGCTCCACAACAAGAGAGAAAAGATTTGCTTTAACTCTCCCTGCTTTGATGTGACTTAGATTCAACTTTACCACATGCCCCAGGTCCAGACCTGTCAGATGACCAGAAGAATGGGGCACTGTGATTGACTCAGCCTCAGTTCCACCAACCCACGTTCCAGAAGGAGATGGTATGTGGGATCGGGGAAGGGTCTGTACCACCACCTTAGGTCTAGGCAAACAAACAGGGATCCAGGTCAGGACTTAGCATTAGAGTAGTGCCACTCAAAGTCCAAGGAGCAGTGAGGTCCGCATGCTGTTCTGTCAGTTATGAGTCCATGCCAAGACAAGGAGCTTCACCAGCATGTAAATCAGTACACTGCCTCCTCTATTGAGGAAGTCTCACTCTCAAAAAAAAAAAAAAAAAAAAGTCAGTTCAACCAAAAACTGTGTTCAGAGACCTATTTGGCTTCGTGCTTTTGAGTGATGCTTCTACACAGTACCCTGAAAGGTACTGGAGATGCAGAAATAAATCTCACGCACGCACATACACACACACACACACACACACACACACACACACCCCATTTCTGATAATCTGACAAGAGAGAAGGGCATATACACAAAAAACATAGTGCAATAATGGCTGATGAGCATAAGATCAAGGTAATCATGGCAAACCCCTGAATGAAGGATCTATGATTTCATTCAAAACAGAAAACCTGTTCAATGGAGCCCTCTAAAGAGCTTGTATAGCAAGACAGTGCTGCCCCGTTCTGGTGATCTTGTGGGTCCGTCCCGAACAGGACCCCAGGAGAGACGATCGGCAGGAGCCCAGTTAGGACTTTGGCCCTGAGGACTGAGTAACCTTTGGTCCTCACCCAGTGCTCCAGCACCACAATTCCAGCTCTGGATTCCAACTTGTCCTCGCTGCTGAAGCTCAGGATCTGACCTTGAGCTCTCCTCTGCTTTCAGACATGAAAACCCCTCATGGACCATTCCGGAGCCATGCCAGAAAATTACCCTTGCTAATTACAATGAAATAAAGAGTACTTCTGTGCCAAGCAGCAAGCCTATGCTATCTCTACAGCAACTGTCAGGGAAAAAGCAATCCAGAGTCGCATTAAAAGAGAGAACTGAAAGTATTGTGCTCTCTCAGGAAATTGAAAGAAAATTCACATCTTTACTTTTGTCTGCCAGCAGATGTCTTTACCTTGGAGGATGTCCTTTCTGCCTGCAGATGGGTCAGGTAGCGGAGGGCTGGCTCAAGCCAACAAATGCACTTGAATTCCCCGATTCTCCAATCTCTCTGAAGAATACTTAATCTTAATGATATTTCTTGCAGATACACATTAATTCTGCATTGTTCCAGTCACAGAAAATGCCATCTTCTTGGATGATGGTATTAAAAATTCACTTCATGTTTCTGTTTCCAAGATTGAGTCTTTCTTTCTTTTGTTAGGGACACTACTTTGTCGCTGGGGTGCCAGGCTTCCTCAACCTCTGCTATCTCCCTGGGTTCTGGTGTTCTCCTGTCATTACCTGGTGGCCCCTCCAAAGGCTTTGCATCATGCTTTCCCTGCCCATGGCATTAAAATGGCCCTGGTTATTCCTCTTCGTGCCAAGAGCAAGCTGGAAACCACCTTGGTAGCCCTCAGAATAGACCACAACTGCCCCCCTCTTCTTAAGGGCCTTTGCAACGATGATCTCCAATTCTAACTTCTTTGTGCCATTCTAACTAGTCCCTTCTAACAAGAGGCAGAGATGCAGATAGAGACAGAGAGACAGAGACATACAGAGAGAAAGAAATATCACCATAAAAAAAAAAAAACAAAATTCCGAGACGCACCAGGAAATACTCAGAATCTTCACTAACCAATTTTCAAGTCTTCCTTTCCTGGTATCTTAACTGCTTCAGGGTTTTCTCTCAGCCAAGGAGCTGTTCAGTACAAAACAAAAATCATAAGAAGAGCATCGGTAACAATGCAGGACAAATTAGCAGTCAATGAGCATAATTTGTATGAAGCTCTCTCTGATTAAGAAAATAATACTTTGTTGCCTTCATTTCACAAAATTATTCCAATAGAAGGCTGCATGGAACAGAAAATCCAGTGCTGAATCATGAAAGGCAGTGGATCAAGGTCTTTCATCTAGGAAATCTTTAGCTAAAAAGAGAGAGAGCGAGAGAGAACATCAATCAGATATTATTTCCAATTATTTTTCAAATTGGAACAGAGAAAGAAAACACACACACACATAAGCCTGACTGGTGTTACTTGAGTTTGTTGCTGGAAGGAAAGTCCTTGCTTATATTGAAGTAAAGTTCTGAAAATAAGCAAAGAACAGATTTATTGATTTTGGGGGAGTCTGGGTGTAAAAAAGAGAGAGAATAAAGAAGTGCTCTTTGCCCGCTCTGTCCAAATGACATCCCAAGTGGCCTCCCTAATGGTGGGGGAGGGGAGGGGGCAGGTGCCTACCCGGGCACATGGACAGAACTGCCCTTAGGCTAGGGCTAATGGTATTGGCTGAGCCCTGCTGTAAGCCTCTCTTTTCTAATAGCCAACTTTCTATGTGCGAGAAGACAGACAGATATTGATTGGTCCAAATGCCCTTGAGTTGACAACATCTGAAATGAAAATCCACAAGGCTAGCACAAACTTTCTGCAAGTTCAATTTCTAGAATCTGATTATGACACTGGACTGTGAAATCATTCACACATGTAAAAGGCCTCTCTTTTTTGTACCCCCATTTGGCACTTGTAATTGGAGGGAGTTAAGTGGCTTCATCAAGCTTGTTATTCAAATATCCAACAGAAAGAGGCAACTGCAGGCTAATCTTGGGGTGATTAAAGGAAGAAACGCTCTCCCGCTGGTGCAGGGCTAATGTCAGCAATGAAATGGACCAAGGCCTCACGCCACTCCCCACCTGAAAAAGGAATTACACGCAGCTTAAATACACAATCTCTAAAAATCTCATGCACAGAGCTGCTTTCTGAGTTATTTCAGAACACCTACAGAGAAACTCATGATTTCATTACCCATGCATTTGGAGGGGATTAGAGCCCCCATTTTGTGGTCCCCATTACTCTATCACAATTAATTACTTTTTTCCTTTTCCTTCCTCTCCCAAATAAGATGCTGAAGCTGCAATTCACAATTGTTAAAGTCCTGGGAATAGCAAGGTTTGCAGTACTCTATCCAGCTCTTATTAAAACATGCCTCTGTATTCTACAAATTCCTCTTGATCAATACATCGACTGCAGTATAAACCTTAAATAAAGCACTATTACACTTGAAGTACGCACTGTTCTTGTCTTAGTAGGTTACTTAGAAGCATAAAAAGGCAAAACCTTTTGGAATTGGCATCTGGACATTTGTGCCAAGGAAACTGCAGATGGAATACACATTAAATTTATTCCATCATTGATTGGAAACGCTGATCCTTTATGGCTTCACGTTTCTTTCCTCATTAATCTTAGTTAACCCTCTCAAAACAACGCCAGCTTTGTCGGTCCAAGTATCTAAAACCCACCATGCAGAGAAGGCAGCTTTTTAAGAAGGGTTTGATTCCTAGCATGAGTAAATCAGCCAACAATCCCTGTCTTAGAAAATGCCACTGCTTTCTTTTTTAAAATATTAAAACAAGAAAGAACAGATTTCTGCACAACTCGGGGTTGGGGGGATAAGTGGAAGGCAGAAGAGAAGGGGATGTTAGCAGAGCCCGGTGGGAAGCCCATGGATTGCCAGAGAAGAGATGAGCAGGAAGCTCGTGGACTTGTTGCTACAGCACCAGCCACAGGGAGTCATTTTCAGCACACATCCAATGTCACCCATGACCAGAACCTGGCGCAGCCAGGAACTCTGCAGGTCAATGTTTCGTGACTTCTACAGCTCAAGGAGAGGTGCTTCCCACTCAAATATACATCTGGGGTTTGGGGATAATGCAATGGTTCTAAACACAAAAGGAATACTCTCGGATGTAATGATTGTGTTCCCTGCACCCTAATTTGGCTAACTGATATGATACTAACTTTCCATTTTTCTGCCAAACAGAAAGAAATGCCTGGAATCACTATTTCCTTGCCCACAGCAATATAGGGGCCTTGGATAAGCCTCATGCTTATCCAACAGCTGGCCCTAAACTGCCCTACTGCCCCTCGGAACAGGCCACAACTGCCCTGTTCTTCCTAACAGCCTTACAAGAGTGTGCACCAATCCTGACCTTTTTATGTCTTTCTTGCTGGTCCCCTTCTAACAGGAGACAGAGAGAAAGAGGGGAAGAAAAGAAATACTATGAAAACTTGGACACAAAATTCCTAAGGCTTCTAATTCTAGAAAAAATAGAGAATTTCTAGAAAGAAATAGTAACAATAACCACCTGTTTATTACAGCAAAAATTTTAAAATATTTAACAAAGGACACAAAACCCTCTCTGCTGCCATGCAGCATGCATTTAGCTTACTGCAGCCTTATGGATGGGGCTCCAGAAGGTAAAAGCCCTTTTTGAATCCATGAAAAGATCAACATCTGAATATATATTAAAGATAAAGTCTAAGTACGTCATAAAAGGCAGAAAAACACCAGCCTAACTTCTAGGTGGATGCAGAAGCCACTGGTCCCCACTGAGGGGACAGAGCCCTGGGGAAGGAGGTGCTAAATGGATTATGCTCACACTGCATCCACATAGGCCTGGTTTTAAATAGCAGGCTGTCTTATTGGAAGGGAAATATAAATCTCCCAACCCAGAAGAAGATGTGATCTCAGCAGAAAATGGAAAACAATAGCTGGAAAGTAATACCAGGACTTTCAGATGAGATACAAAAAAGTTAGTCCGCATATGATTTATCTTCATGCATCTAGACGTTTGAAAACAGCTGTTCGGATCATTCCTGAGTACTTTGATTTAGAAAGGCCCCCACATGCCCAGAATCAGCCTGGGGCACAGGACAGGAACAGCGTTCGCCCTGGGACTGACTAGAACCCATCTATCCAGTCACTGCACGCCATCCCCAACAGAGCGCCATCTATGGGATCTGTCAGACTTCCCTCCCCTTCCAAGCAGAACTGAAGGGCAGTTAAGAGTCACAGTCCTGGCTCTGAACTGTGGCTCTGTCATCTTCTGCCCAAGTGACAAGCCCTCGAATTTCTGCATGCCTCTGTCACCTCCACTACAAATGGAGATTCTGTCTCCTACCCAGTAACCTTTTGGCCCTCAGAACAGCCCCCAGGATGCTCTAAAAGGCCACGCCCCTCCATCAGCACTTGTATTCTTCGTCACACTCTCAGCTCCGGATGGTTTCTGTCTACTTCCAAAGAAAGAGAAAATCAGCCATTGTAAGAACAGTCAACAAATGAGCATCGACATTTGAAGGCTGTTCCAAAAAGTGAGTTTGAATGTTTGAGCAATGCTCCACTTTGGTGGGGTCACTTAGGCTTCCAAAGTGACTCTGGAAAAGGTTACAGGTGTCGAGGAGCTCCGGCCTAGCTGCTTGCAAAGTCACCTCTCTGCCTTGACCTGAAAGTCAGAGCTTATCAGAAACACCCAAACATCTGAAAAATTCTTCTGTTTCTCCAACTGTGAACCAACCCACCGCCAAATGAGCGTGCCAGAAGACAGCGAGGATCCAATTACAAACCATTTACCTGTCGTGCCTGTCCCATTCATGAGGTCCCAGCTCTGTGCCCCAGTGTTTGCTCTGCTTTATGAGCGGCATTGACAGAAGGCCCTGCCCAGGCTGGGTCCTGATGACAGGCATCCCTCGTCACACTCCAGTGAACTCTTCTGACAGAGTCAGGACCCCTGGGGGCAGAATCCTGTGACCTAATTGAGTGGCAATCCCCTTTCAGCCATGTCACTGCCACCAGCAGGGCCCTGGGCTCTGTGTAGCCACCTCAGACAGTCTCTCCCCAAGCCAGGCTTGGGTCCCCATAGCCTCTCCTGGCTGAGTGAGCGGGAGCTGCAGTGTGGCCGGCTGCTCACAGCAGCTTGGTCCAGTTAAGCCCTCCACGCTGGGCCAGCTCCACACTGGGGACCAGGCAGAACCTGCACTTTGCCTTCTTACAGGAGAAAAACACTTTTTGGATTGAGGACAAAAGATCCGCTGAAAATAGCCTTCCTGTATTTTCACATGAAAAAAAAAAACAAACAAACAAACAAAAAAACGTTGAAGACAATGAGCTTCACCAGATGCAGCCAAATTCCAGGACAGAACCCTCCCCACCGCCCCGCCTCCACCGCAGCCTCCTTCTGGCTTGTCCTTCAAAAAACAGAAACCATGGGTTTCTGTTTTTTGTTTTTTGTTTTTTTCTAATTTCATAGTAATACACACTTTTGGTAGGAAATTCATAAAAATGAAGAAAGAAGAAAAATCTAAGACATTTATAATTCTAATTCTTCTTCCCAGAATAACCACAATTTTTGGTATATTATTCTAATTTTTTTCCATGAGTGTAATATATTTTTTTTGTTTTTTAAAACAAAAACACAATTATACCCTACATGTCTTTTTTCGGTTATGAACATAGTCTGAATGACTTTCAAGCCTTTAAATATTTTCTTTTCATGGCATTGAAAGGGTGCAGAGTTGTAGCACTGTGTGTTTGCCCAAATAAATGCCATGTATTGAGATAAGTCATGCCATGAGGAACATCCTTACCAGCCCATGATTATTTCTTCAAAATTCATAAAGAAGGATAAATTCAGAAAGAACTGGTTTAGTTCAACTGACATGCATTTTTTTTTTAAGCAGGAAAATGCTTTTAAAAAAATAAATATATAAAACAAGTGGCAGCTGAGAGCGGTGGTTCACGCCTATAATCTTAGCACTTTAGGAGGTCATAGCAGGAGGATCGCTTGAGGTCAAGAGTTCGATACCAGCCTGGCCAACACGGCAAAACCTTGTCTCTACTAAAAATACAAAAATTAGCCAGCCGTGTTGGTGCACAATTGTAATCCTTCCTCCTCGGGAGGCTGAGACTGAGAATCTCTTGAACCTGGGAGACAGAGGTTGCACTGAGCTGAGATTATGCCACTGCACTCCAGCCTGGGCAACAGAGCAAGACCCTGTCTGAAGAAAAACAAAATAAGTGAATAAATAAAATGGCAACCTCATAAGTTAGAAACTTGCCACACTGTTTTTTGAAACACGCTCCCACAGGAGCTCCTTGATCTCCCCTCTGTGCTGCTAACACCACCTTTCTCAGGGGCCATGAGTGTGGCTGGCACTGTTTCTGCTTCTCAGTGTGGCCTCTGCAAGAACCACCACCCAGCATCACCCTGAGCAGAGCGACCACTTTGCTTACAGCATCTCTGCTTTGCTTACAGCATCTCCTCTCCAATGCCGGCGGCAGAGGAGCACTCCTTCTGGGTAGGAAGAAACCCCTCTGCCAGCCGTTACGGCCTCTGTCCAGGGTCAGCCTCCCCCTGTTCTGGGAAGTCTGCCCTCCCATCTCTTGGTGGAGATACGGAACCTGGGGGTGGGGTCTGCTCAAGGCAGGTGGGCTCCTGAGATTTACTTAAGGTGGCAGGGGTGGGGGGGGGGGAAACCCAAACTCAGTGTAGTTCAACCTGCGTCTCTCCATGGCCTCCCCGTCCCTCTGAGGGATGCTGCCCAGACCTGCAAGCCAGGCGTTCGAGGCGTCTTCAGGCATTAGGGACATCTTCAGTCTCTCTCTGTGCCTCTCTCTGCCTCTTTCACCAATCAATAGCTTGGCCACAAACCCCTACAACTTTCCCTTCAGAATATTTTCCCGGAGCTGGTGGTGTGATTATCTGGCACGCAGAGTGCTTGGCATGGCTCCTGGCAATACGCATTCCCCACAATTCTGTACCAATTGGCATACACATGTGTGTAGGTGTGCATGTAGATGGATGGATGTTTCCACGCACGACAGCCTTCTCTGGCTGCCCTCCTGCCCCCACTCTTTCTCTACCTGGACTCCAGGTTGGGGTGGGGAGTGGGAGGTTTGTTTTTTTTTTCGTTTTGTTTTCTGTTTTTGTTTTTGTTTTGAGATGGAGTTCTGCTCTTTCGCCCAGGCTGGAGTGCAGTGGTACAGTCTCAGCTCACTGCAACCTCAGCCTTCCAGTTTCAAGCGATTCTCCTGCCTCAGCCTCCCGAGTAGCTGGACTACAGGCACCCACCAACATGCCTGGCTACTTTTTGTATTTTTAGCAGAGATGGGGTTTCACCATGTTGGCCAGGCTGGTCTCAAACTCCTGACCTCATCATCTGCACGCCTCGGCCTCCCAAAGTGCTGGGATTACAGGCATGAGCCACCGCACCCAGCCAAGTCTTTTAAGCTATCAATCTGAGTACTAATTCATCTGCTTAGACCTTTCAGTGGCTTCCTGTCATCCCCAGGGACAAGTCTCGAATTGCTCACACACCTTACAAGGTCCTCTCGATCTGTTCCCACCACCTCTCCAGGGTCACCTCTCCATTTTCCTCCAATGTTCCTCCCCCACTATGACCTCTGCACACTGGTCTAGACAGCACTGTCCACCATGTAGCCACTAGCCACACGCGGGCATTCAGATTTAAATTTAAATTAATTAAAAGTAAATGAAATCAACATTCAGTTCTTCTGTTGCAATAACCACACTGCATGCTCAGCTACCATCTTGGACAGCACAGAGGAAGAACATTCCCAGTGTGACGTTCCCTGGACAGTGCTGCTCCAGACCTAGAGAGTACCATTCAATCTCTCCAAAGAAGCATGGTCTCTCCCCTGGTAGTTCTGCCCCTACATCTAGGGAATCTGGGGAGACATCAGTGAATCGTTGTCAACATCAAACCCCATACTATGTTGGTAAGCATCATTCTTCTTAACGTATCTGGCTGGTTTTGTTCCTGAACTGTTTCATCAGTTCTTGGGCGAAAGACTCCAAGTGTAGTAAGTGGAACACCCCTTAGCCTGCCTGATGGCAAATTCCACTTTCTCAGTGTGTGTTTTCTAAAGCAAAGCTCCCTCCACCTATTTAATGCCCCAGTCTGTCCTTGCAGGTGTCCCCATCAGCCTAGGTGCAGGTGCATCACACAGGGTGCTTCATCTTTCTGAATACACCCTTGGAGCCCCATGACCCCCAGAGACTCTCCCCTTGTACACTCTGCAGCTGCAGCTGGAGCAGCAGGGGCTGGAGGGGTCACTGTCTCCACCACACAGCCTGATGCCCCTCCTTGGAGGCAGTTCCAGAGCCAGGCACAGCTTGGCCCAACACACATGGTCAACCAGACTTTGAGACTTGGAAGGGGGCCAGAAGTTCAGAACCCACCCAACTGGTGCACCCAAAACCTCATGTGACCGGCTCCCTCTTGTTAAGACATGAAAGGCTCTACCCAATATGAAAGGAGGAAAAAGTGATCCAGGAGAGGAAACAAGCCAACAATTGCCATGCATTCATGCCTAGTCAGCAATTAGCACAAGAGAGCTTTCAGTGTCAACGCATGAAGAAGACCCGGGGGGCTGCAGCCAGGAAGGGGGCCCGGGGGTTCCGAAGGTGAGCAGGAAGAAGAAGAGGGAAGGACAAAGGTGGAGGGAGTAGAGTCTGAATCCCACCCCGCCCCCCAGTTTGCTCGAGGCCCACCCTGTTCTTCCCAAACACACTGGCCCACCTTGTAAGCAACTTCCACAGTGAACATTTTCAACACAAAAATATTAATAATGAGGCACCTTCTCAAGGATCTCCTGTGAAACTTGCCTTTGATTAAGGAATTCCTAGCCCAGGAAAGCAGTGGGAATCCTGCAGTAAGTGGCTTTTTAAGATCAGCTGGCAGGGTCCCAGGAGGCTGCTCCATAGTCGATAAGAATTACTAAACATCATTGCAAAGAGTGCAGAGTAATTCCACAGACCAAAGAGAAAAGGAAGATGAAGTTAATTGGCACCAGAAGTAAAGACCAAACCCCAGACTTGCCATAGAGTATTTGCTGACCAGAAGGGCTTGGAGGAAATCTGAAGGAGGCCTGTGGGTTGCAATTATCCATTCTTTGTGGCCTCCGGAGGCCCTGGGTACCTTGGTGATCACAGCGAGAGAGTGGCTCCTATCTGCAGGACATTAACACCTCCAGTCCATGGGCCTCTGGGAGTCCTGTAGAGACCAAATCACATGCATTATTGGAGGAGACAGCATAAGGGGGTGAGCATGAGGACAAAACTTACAGCTGTACCTTGCAGCTTCTCATTGTAGAACTAGGAGTTCCTAGTACCCAAGGGGCGGCCACCACTGGACCCAGCAGCCAGTGGGGAGATGGCACGGGGAGAAGCTTTGGGAGCCTCCAGTCCACTTGAGCTTTTGTACCTGGAACCACCTTTCTGGAGACGTGGGATAAGCACGGTGGAGATGTCACTGCTGAAAGAGAAGAGCAAGCAGCCAACCTCCTAGTCCTTCCCACCAAATGTTTGCTCCTGCCTGGGAGGTGACCTAATGCTTCCCATGCAGGGATGCAGCTTCTGTCTGCAGTGATACAATGAGATTTCACCACTCCTAAAGCTCCTTAGCCCTGTGCCAGGGGTTGTCATTCTAGATCCCACTTCCCAGGGCCGGCTCCATACCTGTCGTGCCTGGCTGAGAAAAGAGCTTCGCACGAGCATCGCATGGGTGCCTTTGAATTGCACAAGTCTCCTACTTCACACTTGGGCAATGGTCCTCAGACAGAGAATACTTTTGGTTGGGATATGAAGCACCTTTTTTTCCTCTCGTACAGTCCCTGGAGTGGAAGTGCACCATGGAGACTGACTTCATGCATTTGCCAATTTCCTTCCTGAAGTTGACATAAAGCAGCATTTGGTTTTGATCCAACACAGAAAAACCTCACATCAGTACTGGAGGGAGTGCATGCAACTCATGGTTTAAAATGGAATAAAAACCCCAAATGAGGGTGTGTTGGCGGGGGGGCTCTACAGTTGGTGACAAAGGGCTTCACTTTAATGTCTAAGGACCACAAATTACACAAGCGGGGCTAGCTTAGGGGAGACTGTCTTCTTCACACTGTGCTCCCTAACGTACCTAGACAAGCATTTCCATTCTATCCCACTGACTCAGGGACAGAAAAGAAAATCATCCTGAAAAACTCACTGACTTTAAGACTTTGCCATGCATACTGGTCACTGCCCAGTTATAGGGTCCAATACCAAATTGTCCTCAATTTCTTCCCCAAATACCAACCCATACAGAATTAAGTGGGCTCTATGATGCTAACACGGTTTGCCTTTACATTCCTCCCAAGGCACTCTCCCGTCATGAAGTGTGGCCGGGCAGTGGGGCTGCAGTAGCCACAGGCTGTCCTTGCTCCTGCCTGACGAAGCCGCTGGCTGCTGGCTGCCGCTGATCAGCCGGCCCCCAAGGCGATGGCTTAACAAGCCCCAGTAGAAGCGAATGGGAGGGGCTTCTCTCTTCCCTCTGCAAAGAAAATGAAATGGATAGAAATTATATTGGGAAGTCATTCCCGCCCACCCACATCCATCATTACACAGGAATGGGTTGACAAAGGATCATGACCCATGTGAAGGATTATACAGCCAGACCCACGGCCGCCTCTTCCACCGCCCCCCCATGCCACCCAATCATGTGAAGGATTATACAGCCAGACCCATGGCCGCCTCTGCCACCTTCCCCCGTCCCACCCAATCATGTGAAGGATTATACAGCCAGACCCACGGCCACCTCTGCCACCGCCCCCCATCCCACCCAATTTAAGAAATCCCAGTTTGCTTGAACACCATCTGGTTCTCAGACTCCCTATCCCCACACTCTCAGTTCTTCACCCCTAAAATTATAATAACCAGAAATGAATCTGCCAGAAGGCTTTAAGGATTAATCGTTATATCACCTATGAAAATAAACTGAAATTATTTTCTAAAATAAAAATGCTCTAGGAAGGCCGGGGACAGTGGCTCACACATGTAATCTCAGCATTTTGGGAAGCCAAGACGAGTGGATCACCTGAGGTCAGGAGTTTGAGACCAGGACCTGCGTAAAACCCCATCTCTACTAAAAATACAAAAATTAGTTGGGTGTAGTGGCAGGTGTCTGTAATCCCAGCTACTCAGGAGGCTGATGCTGAAGAATCACTTGAACCCAGGAGACGGAGGTTGCAGTGATCTGAGATTGTACCACTGCACTCCAGCCTGGGCAACAGAGCGAGACTCTGTCTCAAAAACAAACAAACAAACAAAAACTCTAGGAAGAAAAATTCAAAAATCTCTCTCTCAGACTTTAGGTTAGGGCTAGAATGATAATTTGAGTTAGAGTATAATTGACAAAAGGAGAGTTTGTTGTTGTTGTTATTGTTTTTACCTTAATCTGGGTGGGATAAGTTAATAAAATTAAACATATTTAGAGGTAAAGATTATTTTTCTTCATCCTAAAGTGAATGGGAAGACAATAAAATCGTTTAAGCAAAGGGATGACATGATAGGTTTGAATTTTAGAAAGATCAAGAAGGGAGGCGGCCAGGTATAGGGAGAGCTATGCAGTGGGATGGGCACCCTCCACATCATTCCAGGCACACGGATACAGAAATTACTGGAACAGAGAGATGCCTGCCCTCAAGGGGCTTACAGTCTAACTGGGGGAGACTGAAAACAAGCAAATTAATGAAGAAAGCATGTACACCAGAGTGCTGGGGAGGAAAATACGCAGGGAGGGGAAGGGGATCTATCGGGTGAGTGGGCACAATTTTAATGATAGTGCTCGTCAGTATCTCAGACCCTTTCCATATAGTTTGAGACTTTTATCAAGTTGTCATCCACGTGTTGGGGCCACCAGCAGTGGATGGAGGAGGGCACTGAAGCAGAAAGAAAAGCAGGGGCTGTAGGTCTCATGGCCACTGTGCTTGGGAGAGCAACAGCCTCAGTAAGAGAGGGACCATGACCTTCAGATCTAAAGCTGACCCCAGTGAACCCCAACGTTTGAAACTCACCTCCCATGCTGTCCCCATCCACCTGACCTGCACACCTAACTCCCTACAAACCAAAGGTCGTTAGGATGCCCATGGCCCACGGTTCACCTGGGGGTTCTGTCTCAACGTATTGAAGTGGTCAGCTGGCTATTCACTCCAGGACTCATTCCAAAGATGTTTATTGAACATCAGAGGTGCTTGGCACTAGAGTGGGGGAACCAGGGAAAGAAGACACGTTGGAAGAACACATTTAAACCACTGTCCATACTCCAGTGGTGGCACTGGAGGACAGACTAAAATACAATGTCAGTATCAGTGGACACAAGGAAAGAGCAATATACCAATTAAAGTCCAAATTCTTTCTGTCTAAGGCATCCACAGAAGCTTTCGAAAAGAGATGATATTGGATCTGAGGTTGTGAAGAATGAATACATTTTTCAGGCTGAGAAGAGATGGAAGAGCATTCTAGGCAGAGAGAACAGCAGACGCCAAATCACAGAGGTGGGATAAGCCCAGATTGTCTTAGGATGACCAAGTGGTTCAGGGTGGCCGGAGCATGGGGATGTGGTCAGGAGGAGCAGAGATAAAACTGGAGGAGGATATTGGGACTGGGCTGTTACATCCTTATAGGCCACAGTAAGGGCCTTGTCCTTTCCTGCAGGTGATGGTGTGCAGGGGGCATCAGGGTGGAACTGGCACTGAAGGGGGAAGGTGGGTTGGGAGAGACTGTGGGCAGCGATACTGAAAGGAGCCCACTGCAATCATTGATTATCTCACCGTTTCTGTGGGTTAGGAGTCCAGGCATAGCCCAGCTGGGTGTACTGCTTAGGGTCTCACCAGGCTGCAAATGAAGTGTCAACTGGAACAGGGGTCTCATCTCAGGGCTTCACTGGAAGGACTCATGTGCCCATGCCCGTGGTTGTTGGCAGGATTTGGCTCCTCACAGCTGTAAACAGCTTTGGCTTTTCTGCTGGCTGCTGCCTGGGGGCCACCCTCAGCTTCAACAGGCTGAGGCGCAGTTCCAGTCCAGTGATGTGTCCACTTGCTTCCTCAGAGCCAGCAGGCAGAGAGAGACCCAGCAAGACTGGCACTATACTCTATATCACATAGTCATATAATCACATACATCCCGTCACCTACCCTGTGTTCTGTTGTTTAGAAGCAAGTCACAGACCCCACTACTGTTTAGAAGCAAGTCACAGAGGGCCACCAAGGAGCACAGGGCCACCTAAAAATCTGCCCTCCAAGGAAGACCATGCTCTTCACTAATGCAGAAGGAAGATAGGGCAGATGAGTTCTGATCTAGATGCATGGAGTGAAGGCACCTGTGCATCACCAAACAGAAACAGGGGTCCGATTCTCAGCAGCAAGATCAAGGATGGAGAAAGAGATGCAAGAACCAATGGCCCCTGAGTGGCAGGTGAGCAGGAGGGGCTGGATGGGGCCATCCAGGCAAGTGTGTGGTCACAGCCGATATCAGCAAGAGCAGCTGTGTCTCCCTGACCCGGGTCCTTTCCAAACATAAATACAAATTGTTTCCTGCCAAGAACCAGGAGGGAGATTAATCAATAATGCTGCTGAAAAAAGACCACATATTGCATGATTTCATTGATATGAAACATCCAGGAAAGGCAAATCTATAGAGGAAGAAAGTAGAGGGTGGCTCCCTGGGGCTGGGATGGGAATGGAGAGGAGCCGCAAATAGGCACAAGGGATCTTTCCAGGTTGATGAGAAAGTCTTAAATTTAGATGATGGTGATGGATACACAACTCTGTGAATTTACTAAAAATCATTGACATGTACTTAAAACAGACACATTTTATGGTATGTTAATTGCACTTCAATAGAGCGCTGCCTAAAAAATGCTGCTGCCAGATGACACTGCAGGCAACAAGAGTCAAGGGTCAGGGGATCACACAATGGCTGCACAAACAGTGGGGAGCACTTTGCTCACAGTAAGCCCACCCTCCTCCCCAGGAGGCATAAACTCAGGATGGGGCTGGTGCAGCTATGTGGGGGGCACTGGGCAAGACCTTCCAGGCCCACACTCAGAAAGAGCTGCACCAGACCATGTATCTCCTGGAGAGTGGCAGGTGTAGCCCTTGCCCTTTCACTCATCCAACAAAGCTCCTGAGAACTTGCAGGTCCCAGCCCAGATCCTGTCCCCAAGGTGCTGACGGGCCACGGTGGATGCACCCACACAGAGAGTGCCTTACAGGACACAATTGCCCCAGTGGAAACTCATCCCAAGCACAGCCAGGGCCCCTGGAAAAGCCAGTAATTCCCAGGACCACGCCAGCCCACAGGAGAGTTTGTTTCATTCTCGGTACCTTGGGTTGTTGTGAGCTGTAAAACTTCCTGTGTTGAAACCATGGTGGACTCAGGGCCAAACAAAAGCTGAGTCCAGCTAGTCCCTAATCAAATATCCAGGAGTCAGAAGCTCCTGAGCCTCCCTTCCTTCTGTCTTCTTTCTGCCTGATATGATTTGGTTGTGTCCTCACCCAAATCTCATCTTAAATTCCCATGTGTTGTGGGAGGAATCTGGTGGGAGGTAACTGAATCATGGGGGCAAGCTTTCCCATGCTGTCTCGTGATAGTGAATAAGTCTCAAGAGATCCGATAGTTTTATAAGGGAGAGTTTCCCCACACAAGCTCCCTCTCTTTGCCTGCTGCCATCCATGAAAGACGTGACTTGCTCCTCCTTGCCTTCTACCATGACTGTGAGGCCTCCCCAGCCATGTGGAACTGTAAGTCCATTAAACCTCTTTCTTTTGTAAATTGCCCAGTCTCCGGTATGTCTTCATCAGCAGCGTGAAAATGAACTAATACACTGCCTCTGCCTTTGGGGATCAGCACCATATCTTGATGCCAAAGTTCCCCAGGAGAATCAGGTCACCAGGGCTTTGAAATCAGAAACGACTTTCTTCCCAATACTAAAGAAAATGTTTGTGACGAGAGGAAAGTAGGCGAAGAATATTAGTATAGCTCGTGGTGATAATAACATCTGATATTCATAGAGCTCTCACTATGTCCCAGCTCCACTCTAAGTGTTCTGCACATATATGCAAGAACTTTTGCTGCATTTGCTACTCACCCAACCCTAGAAAAAATGTGTGATCCTGTATTACAGATGAGAAAACCAAAGCTAGGAGCCAAACCCCTCCTGACACATCACCCTGGCCCACAAAGCATTTGCCACTCCCGTCTCCCTGCTGCTTGTCCATGACCCCATGTGGAAACGTTTCCCCAGTCATCTGTGTAACATCTCCCAGACCTGCAAACATGCCCAGTAAGTCGCCACAGTCAGCACAGAAAGCACTCCAGTGTAAGCTTTCCTACATAGTAAACGTTTTTTAAAGCACTCACCTCAACTGTTTCTGTGATTAGATAAAAGTCCAAACAAGTTGCAAGGCAAGCTAAAGGTTATTTTACAGCAGCCGCACAATCCAGCTAAGTATTTTAAGTGCAGCCCGGAATTATGAATCCCATCTGTAGAGGGTGGTGGCTTGGGACTGAAGGCAGGTGGATAGAATTACACACTCTTAGACCTGGAAGGAACCTGGCCTAGCTCGTCCAAGGCCCTAATTAGAGAGATGAGAAACCTGCAGCCCCAAGAAAGGTTGTAACCTGCCCAAGGTGAGTCAGGCAGGTGACAGAGGGCAGAGGAGGGCCCCTTGCCCAAGTTCCAGACATGCTGCTTTATGTCTGATTAACTTGTAGCTGAAGGCGGAGCAGATTCCCAGACACCTGACAAAAGTCGTTTCCAACTAAGAGTTCTATTTAGTCCGTACACATGACCTGTGTATTTTCTCTCCTGGAATTTGATATCTCGGGAAACCTGCCAAGGACTATTCACCAGAGAGAGTGAGTATGTAAAACGGGAAGAGGAAAATCAGAGCAAGAAGGTGCTGGCAGGCCGTCACAGCCTGTATGGTGTCTCACCATGCACTTGGGTCTGGGCCCCACCACGTTTGTGCATGGCCCCGGGCTGCAGTCTACAGTGAATGCACAGCCCAGGCCTGGCCCAGCGGGGTGGCCTTACTGAGGAACTCCCGTCTGGCCCCACAGATGCACTTTCTCTCCCGGCACATGCCTCTGAGCGCAAGGCCACGCCCACCTCTCTGACCTTCCCGTTGGCTATTTTTCACATTACTTAATGTTGTTTTAGAAGCAAATTTTCTAAACTCATCAGTCAGTAAACCTATGTCCAGAGTGATATTAACGGCAATTATCATTGTCAAGGCTCCTTAATTTTTTTCTGAAGGATGGCTTAATCTATTACACCATAATGGACCAGGATGGAGGCCACTCATCATTCTGAAGGCTACATGACACTTGCAAAGTCACAATAAAATGTGAGATGAGGGCTTCGTTCTGATTCGCAGCTTGCTTTCCTCATTTGTTCCTTTCTTCATTCATTCCACACTCACCCTCTGGGTGCCTCATAGGTGCTAGGCACCAGGATGAAAATGACCTTGACAGCCCCTGCCCCCAAGGAGCTTACCACCAAATTATAACAGACACTTGTTAGATATGCAGATTCCTGGGCTCCTGTTTAGAGATTCGGATTCAGGAGTCTGTATTATGTAGCACTGCACTCCTGGTGATGGCTGGCGACACACAGACTCTATTGCAAGAAATTCCTTGACACTGCAGGTGATGCTGTCCAAGAAGACAGAAAATGAGGGCCAGACACAGTCAAGAGTACCCGTCTCTGCCTGCAGCAAAGGGAGGAGAGGGAGGCTCCAGGAGGAAGCAGTATTTGAGCATCTCTTAGGAAGAATAAGAGTTTTCTGCATGGGGAAGATGCAAAGTGGGCAAAGGACGGGAGGAAACTGCCCAGCGTGTGGTGGGGAGACCCCACGTGGTCCACAGCTAGAGAGACTAGCCCAGGCCACAAAGGCCAGAACAAGGAAGCAAGAATCCACCACTCAACCTGGGCTTGCCGGCAACAGACGCAAACACCACGCTGCGTCCAGGGGCCAGAGGGATCAGCACTCTTGTCCCCATTTAGTGTCTTCAGTGAGAAGAGGGGGATGACCAGGAAGAGGGGAAGAAAGGACACTTCATTCACAATGGCCCTCCACACGCTGGCTCGCTAGCCCCTTCGTTTTCCTCCCAGGCTGTCTCTTGCTTTCCTGAGTAAATATTCAGAAAATAGAACCATCATAAAGCCATTTCTACCACTAGGTTTATTTAACACAGTCCAGCCCCAAAATGAAAACCCAAGGAGACCGTCAATTCAGCCTCAGCACAGAGCTCAGCAGGGCGTGAGTCGGAGCATGGCCGGGGTCTGGACCTTCCCAGGTCTCCCCGAACTTCCCTCATGTTAATTTATTCCACATACAATCTTCTCCCGGTCCGGAGGGAATCCAGCTTCATGGAGGTCCTCTTAGCTGAAGATTTATCAAACCAGAGTATATGCATGGTATGAACATCAGATCCATTATCTAAGCTGTTGGTTTTGGTCAAAATGTAAAGAAATGATTTAGTATAAAATCCATCACAAAAGCATTTATTAAAAAATCTTTTGCTGCTCTTCATCTACAAACATTTACTACCCTGCATACAAACGTCAGCGGTTCAGCCTAATGTACTTCTTCATTTATTTACTGTTCATTCCTTCTGGATAAAAGCCAAAAGCAATGTCCCCTGTGGGCTGCAGAACAGTGAGGACAAGAGAACCCTTCTCATCACCCTGAGGTCAACCAAGGTCAGCCAAGCCACTTGATTGGAGCCCACTTGGTAACAACAGTTCACCTCTGAAGGTCAGGCCCTCTTTGGTGAATGCAGTCCTCTTCACACAAAGGCTTTACTTATAGATGGAAGTTAATGAACGTATTACCAGGACTTTCTGGAGGACTTAAATAAAATAAATGTAACGAGGATTTGACAGCCAGAGACCAAAGTATGCCCAATGTGCTTTTGTCCAAATATAGAATGTGCAAAAAAAAAAAAAAAATTAACCCACTAGTTCCCTGCCTCAGTTCACAGACCCTGAGTGATCTCCAGTGATCTCATCGTGTGTTGACCAAGTTCTCCAAATGAAGCCAGCTACTATGGAATCACAGAATTCTGCAGTGGGGAAGGTTGACTTCGTACATTGGGCACGACTCCCTCCCTTTAAGAGGAGGAAACCGCTAGCACTCCAGAGAATCTGAGCAGGCTGCCCAGGTCACACAGCTGCTTGGTGACAGCAGCGGCCCTGGAACCTTAGATTAGATGTGTGTCATTTGGCCCTGCTAGAGGGGAGCGAGAAGAGATTCCAACAGCAGAGAGAGCAGCCAAAATAAGCAAACAAATACAGGCCATTAAAACTCAGGGGGAGCTTGGATTTCAGGGCCTCAATTGTGAGCATGGAAAACCACATTTCACCTCCAAGTAACCCTCATCTGCTTTCTATCTACACCCGTCACATCATCCCTTACAACGGGGGTTATCGATGCCTTCCTTACGGACCTTGTATTCTAAATTGGCAAAGCAAACATTCAGCTGTTAAAAACACTCTAAAGAAGGCTGGATCACTAACAGCCATTTTCCAACCTGAAGGCAGGCCAGGAGGGCCATCCAGATGCCTAGGCCCACAGGGACCATGGCTTCAGTATGAATGCACCCCCAGGGCCAGCTTTGGAAAGGCAAGGACAAAATTAACATGAATGGTTATCTCTCTGCATTTAGGGGTTCTCCCTGCTCTCAACTTGAGCAAACTGCCCAGTGAGCAAACCTCACCTTTCACTGGCGTCTCGGCAACAGGGCGGTGCCCACGCCAGAGTTGTGCCCAAACCAGTCGTAAATGCCTCTTGTATTCATGTGCAGAGCCACAGGGTCCAAGCTATGTCCCTGGCCCAAGAGCTTCGCTGACAGCACCCCTAGACAAGCTGAGGTGGGGGCGCTTGGGCACAGGCTGAAGGCCAGGCTTAGAAGGGAAGAAGGCAAGCGCAATGTGCCCATGTCTCAGCAGGTATAAACCCAGAACCCTCCGACCCCCACCAGCCCTCATGTTTCTACCTTCATTTCTTTCCCCCTGCTTCTGATTTTCCTTCTCTTTCTCCATGCTCTTCCTTACTTAATGAAGACAGTGCTGATGACACTGATAAGAATGGCAATGGTATGGTTACAACCCAGAGCAGGGAAAGCTAACATTTCTAGAGCACTTCACTGGGCTCCTTGCTGTGTTCACATATTCCATCCCCGCAAGGACGCTAGGAATCAGATACAATTGTTAATCGCCGTCTTCCTTCTAGCACTTTCCACACCAAACACATCTACATACTTGTTGACTTCCTGGCTGTCTGCCTCCACCACTAGGGCTTTATCTGTCTTGTCCGCTGCCGCCTCCCAGCACCCAATACAGTCAACAAATGCTACTGACGGAGAAAATGAACTCCCATTTTGCAGATGGAAAACTGAGACTCTGAAAAGTTGCAGATCCCGGGTCAACCCAAGCAGGAGATAGGGAATCAGGATAAACTGTGATGAGGTCACGCACGTGTCCCTTCCTTTCCTTCTCTTCAGAACCGGCACGTGTCAGGCCGTCTCCCTATCCTCTCAAAGCCTGTGCTCACTTTCCTTTGCATCAACACAGCCTGTTCCAGCTCTGATCCTGCAGCTGGTTCCCACCCCTCCTGATTTATTCTGGATGGAAAGATGACTGGGATTTGGTGCCACCCTGGCCCCACCCCTTTTGGTAGGCGTGACCTCAAGTGGCTCCTGTCCCGCCTCCTCTCAGCACCCTCTGGTTCACGCGTTATTCCTAGCATGAAATACATCTGTATCACTTAAAGAAAGCAAGCTCAATTATTTAACTCTACCAAGATTCAGTTCAAATATAAGAGTTACAATGTACATCTGAGACTTCGGGGAAATTGATTTTTCTGCTCAAGATCATTTCATAGGGTTTAACATTAAAACCAAATCGGGCGCAAACTGATCTCTTCGTAGATAGTGAGTTTGTTTCCATTTTCTAAAGACCAGCCCAAGCGAGAGTCGCTTTCCCCGCCCGTGCTTGCTGCATGTATTTTACAATCTTCAGAGACTGCAGTGGCCCGCCAAAAGTCATCTTTAAAGCAGCCACTCCGTCTCCCTCACCACAGAGCCACTGGGCCCGGTGTGCCCAGGGACAACCAGAGAGTGGAGAACGGCACTTAGCACTCAGCTGACCTTCTGTCCACCTTTTCAGAATGCCTGCTGGAGCCAAGAGAGTTTAGCTTTTTGTTTTTGTTTTTGTTTTTGTTTTCTATTTCTCAGCCATTTTCAAGTGGTTTCTTTAATTTCCACCTGAGAGTTAAGCACTGATTGACTGGGGATTTTAAACTGAAACCTCTCACCAGAAAATACCATTGACGGTTCCTGTGAAGGAAAAACATACTTGGAGTTTATCTTGATGTTTACAATTAAGTTAGCTGGTCCTGGTTTCTCTAAGGATGCTAATACTTAATGTAAACTGTTTGTCCTTCAGAGGGGAAAGAACCTGTATAATCACCTGAAGACAAACGGTCTTAACTTTCCAAAAGATGACAGCTTTACAAATGGAAATGATAAGATTTTAAATTAAGAGCGTCTGAGAGTCCGTCAAGGAAAGCAAAAACAAGGCAGGGGATGTGGAGGACATCGACACAAGCCGACGAAGCCCATGTCTAGATTTCCCACAAAATCACCCCTAAGTGATGTTCAACAGCGGAAAGTATATATGTTAAGGTGCAGGCTAAAGGGTTATCATTATTCCAATAAAAAGGGGAACATGAGACTGTGGGGATTGCTTGGCAGTGGGTTTTACAGATAGAATTCAACCAGAATCACATCCCGCCGTTACTGACGGGGGAAGCTTGGGTGTGACGCCCAGTCTGGGGGATTTCAGTCTCTCAGTGAGAACCATGGTAGCCCCAGCTCCTGGGTGGGCACTGAGGGCTCACAAGGGAAATCCCAGTGTCCAGCACATGTTAAGCATCCAACAAACGGCTGTGATGATTATTTACTGTTGTTACTCTCACGTAAAATGTGCAGCACAGCGGCTGGCATATTGGGAAAAAAAAGGAACAAAGTTGGTCCCCTGTCCTCAGCCTGTCTTCACATGTCAGATGAAATCTAACAGCCTGTCTTTGCCCGTGAAGGCTTTGGATGATGGGCACAGCATGGAGGCCTTGACCCTGTGGTCAGTACAGATGGGGCTCAAGAACAAAGCCAGGGGTTACAGGAGACATGAAGGTCCCTGAAATCTCCGCCACAGTCACTCATCTGACCCAGGTGACAGGGATGTGCTTGGAGCTGCCCTCTAGAGCAACAACATTCAATGGAACTTCCTGCAATAAGAAAAATATTCTGTTTGTGCTGAGCACTTGAATGTGGTAACTGCCACTGAGGAAATGGAGGTTTAATCTCATTTTAATTAATTAGCTTACTGGGTTGATTGACAATCAATTAATTGATTCCATGTAAATGGCTACATGTGGCTGATTGATACCGTACTGGACGTCGTAGTTCTAAAACCAGAATGGACTGTTGCCTGGCGCGCTGGCGGGTGAGACCCAGCCCAGGGTGGTCAGAGGATGCATGAAGGCCCCGGGATGTTTCTGTCCTCTGCTCTCCTGTCACCGAGGAGCAGATCTCCACCTCCGGCCTTGACTCCTGCACACAGAGGTTGCTGGGGACAGTGGACTCCCAGGCCCTCCTGCCACACGAACCAGAGGCAGCCTGGCTCAGCACAGTACCGGCTGCTGCCAACCAAAGGGCCTGTCTGGGCCAACACAGGCAAATTGGGAGGAGGGACCTCAGGATGGTCTCCATAGGCCCCAAGAAGATGGACAAAGCTAGAGCCAGCCTCGTTCCTGGCCTGCGCAGTTTACCCCCCGAAATTCCCTCTGTGCTTGAAGAAAGGATGTGGCTCCAAGGTTCTGGGCCTCGCTGTGGGCTCGGGTGGCAGAGGCGAACCACAGCACCACTGAGACTGCTTCTCCAGGCCCAAAAAACCCTCACATACAAACACACCCATACATATGCACAGACACACATGTACACACACACATGCACAATACATATATGACATACATGCACACAGATCCCAGGAGAAGGCAAGTCCCTACAGCAGTAGCATAGAGACCAGTACTTATCCTAAGCTTCAACTTCCCCATTTGAAAAATGTAAATTCATTAATAATCATCATCATGCTTACCTAGTCGGGCTATTATGAGCATTAAATAAAATAACAGGACATGGAAAGCGCTGGTGGTTGTTGTGATGGTGTGGAGGACACAACATTCGGAGCGAAGAAGGAGGAAGTCGGGCTATTATGAGCATTAAATAAAATAAGGGGACATGGAAAGCGCTGGTGTTTGCTGTGATGGTGTGGAGTACACAACGTTAGGAGCAAAGAAGGAGGAAGTCGGGCTATTATGAGCATTAAATAAAATAAGGGGACGTGGAAAGCGCTGGTGGTTGCTGTGATGGTGTGGAGGACACAACGTTGGGAGTGGAGGAGGAGGAATGGCGAATCCCAGTTGAGCACCCTTTGAAGCCCACCCTAATGGTTCTTCCAACTTTCTCCCTGGGCCTGTTTGTCCTCTGTAAGTTTCCAGCATCTGATATATCACAGGGTCTAATTTAGAGGAAGTTCAGGAAACAACATGAACACTCCTCAGAGGCAGGGGGAAGTGGGGAGGAAGGCCACTGGCCATTTGGAGCCTAAAGACCAGAATTTAAGTCTCATGGTGATGATAGTCATCACCAAGTGGACACAGCACTCCGAGCCAGAGGTTGAGTTTATCATGGCCACTTCTGTACTCAGTCCCTGCACTCACACCTGGGGAATGATGGGTGAATGATATCTGCGCTCATCAACAACTCTCAACAACCCAATCAGGCAAGACCATTATCTCTGCTCTGAAAAGGAAGAAGTAGAGGCCCACCCAGCTGGCAAGTGGGCTGGTGTGAGTACCCCAGGCTTGTCTGAGCTCCAAGCCCAGACCTCACATCATTACACACCCATCTCTACTTTCTAGGGAGATAATCTTGGAAAAATCATTTGTCATCTCTGAGCCTCCATTTCTGATCTGTAATATGAAAAGGAAACTCTATACCTATTTCCCAGTATCCTTAAAAAGACTTAATGCAGAAGTAATGTGTGCCTGCTCACCAGCTGTTCCAAGTGTACAGCTGAGCACCACTCGAGTCCAAGGGTAACTTACCATTCCAGGTGTCTTGCCCGGTTTCCAATTTCCCAGCCAACCAGAAACCAAGCCCCTAGCAGAACTACGACTACTCACCATCTGAAGAGGAAAATTTCCCATCTGCAGAGAGCATGCCCCTTGTTGACAGGCAGCTCTGAGCACTGCTCACCTGGGCAAAGCCAAAGAGAAGAGCAGGAGCTGAGACCTGCTCTGTGTGCCTCAGGACGGCCCCTATTCCTAACAACCCAAAGGATATGCACGATTTGCCACTCAGTCATTCACTGGGATATCATTGACTGGGACTCAACCCTGCATCTGGCCAGTACCTGAGGCTCAGACAACCAGAACCTGGCCCTGCCTTCATGGAGCCTCCACTCAAGAAGCTACAGGTAGAAAGCAGGTCCCTGCAGAAAGGGCCCTTCAGCTGAAACTCCTAGAAACCACAATTTTCAGCTAGGACATCCTCCCCACCCCAAATTCTGAGACTGGCCACACAGTGCTGCCATGACCTGATGTTTGTGTTTCTCCAAAATTCATATGTTGGAATCCAAACCCCCAAAGGCGATGATACTAGGAGGCAGGACCTTTTGGGAAGTGATTAAATCATGAGGGTAGAGCCCTTGTGATTAGGATTAATGTCCTTACAAAAGAAGGCCCAGAGAGCTAGCTAGTCCCATCCACCATCTGAGGCCACAATGACAAGCCAAGAAGCAGGCCCTCAGCAGGCAATGAAGCTGCGGGTGCCTTGAACTTGGACTTCCCAGCTTCCAGAACTGTGAGAAATAAATTTCTGTTGTTTATGAGCCACTCAGTTTATGGTACTTTTTTATAGCAGCAAAATGGACTAAGATTAGGTCAAAGCTCAAAAAAAAAAAGTTGAATTTCAAAGGACAACAAATCTAGCACAAGTTAAGATCAACAGTGTGATGAAAAACATAGAGAAGGATTTGGAGAAAATGCAATCACCTCCCACCAGTGGCCCTTGGCAGAAGTCCCTGGCCAGAGCTGAGATGCTCTCACCCTCCCCTGAGGCCACACAGCCCATCCAGGTGCGCTTCCCTGATGCTTAGATGCCCCATCCCTTGCTTGTGGCTCTCAGCACTGGGTAAGCTGGCAGGTCTGACCTGCCCAGCATTGCTCCTCCCAGGAGACCCATGTGCTCTGACACGTCCTGACCATTTCAGAGCCTACAGGAGGGCAGGGGTTGCCCCCTGGTCTTGCAGTCCCTCTGAAGTGTCTCCTTACACAAATTTCCTGTTCCCCTCCTCACTTCCCTGGCTCTCTCTTATCACCTGGGCCACTCTTGCTTACCAAAATTCCTCTTAGGGACAACCTTTACATCTACAGGTTGAACATACTGCTAAGCTGCTTGGGGCAGACAGGTGAGGTCCCTAAAACAGCAGGTTCCAGTGACAAAGGGGCCTTCCTTACATTGAGGCGTGGGCAAGGCAGAGGGGTGGTCTTGGGGGCATCTGCAAGGTTTGGAACGGGGATGGGGCAGAGCAGAACTGCACTGATTACAAAGAGAGTAACCCAAATTCCCAAGGGAAAGCCACTAAAGGAGGAGGAGGGGCAGCTGCATGCATGAGAGTCCAGAGAAGAACCCTCAGGATGGGGTGGCAGGAATGGCTTTGGGGAATACAATGTTGTTTCCCATGAGGTGAGCAAAGCAAGCTCCTGATGAAATCTTCAGTAATATCCATATCATTTATCAATGATTGTATGGTAACAGATTATCCCGAAGATCTTGAGGTGGTAGCAAATGCCTACAAGGAAGAAACAGGGACAAGTCTAGGTACAAGAGCCTCACTATGAAGGAACAGCTGACAAATGGGTACTGCTTCAAATAGTTTATTTACTCAATGGTCTGCCTGTTGTAGGTTCCAGTGTGTCTCCCAGAAAGATGTGTCTAAATTCCAACCCCTAGGATATATAAATGTGACCTTATTTGGAAATAGAGTTTCTGCAGAGTAATCAAAATGAGGTCATATTGCATTAAGGTGGGGCCTAATTCAATGACTGGTGTCCATATAACAAAAGAGAGATTTGAACACAGAAAGAATGCCAAGCAGAGATAGAGGCAGAGATTGCCATGATGTGGCCACAAGCCAAGGAATGCCAGCCACAACAGAAACAGACAGGCATGGAACAGATTTGCCCCTAGAGCCTTCCTAGAGAACTCAGCCCTGCAGAAACCTTGATTACAGACTTTCAACCTCCAGAAATGTGAGACAATACATTTCTGTTATTCTGAGCCATCTTTGTTTGTGCCAATTTGTTACAACAGCCGCAGGAAGCCAATGTACTGCCCCATTAAGCTGTAACCTCAGCCTGGGCTTCTGCCCCCTTCACTTTCACCTTTATAGCATCTGGCCCTTCCCTGGTGTAGGGTAGGTGCTCAGTAAATATTTGTGGAATGGATAAGTATGTGTGCATGAGAGAGAGAAAATATGTGTGATTTTATACAAAAACTCCTCGGGGTTAATAGGTGCTTTTGAAGGCTTTGCAGTGTGGAGTCTGTCTCAAAACTTGTCAGCACAGACCGTCCTTAGGAAAGACCTGTGCCCCTCCTTACCAGCTCTCCTGCCCTTTCACTTTTTCTGTCCCTCAGTCTCTCCTTCCTCCTTATCTAGTCACAGTCTATCCCAGAAGCTGAGGAGGGAGGTTAGTCCAGATCCCTTCCTGTTCTTTAGTTTAGGATCCAGAATTCAGTGAATCCTTTAACTTATTAGAGTCTCTCCACTAGCTGAAGCCATGTAATTTAAACTTGTGACTTGAATCATCCTAACAGATAAGGGATCTTTGCAGCCTAAGATAGGCAGAATTTTAAAACCAATACCCAGCAGTCCACATCCCATATAACCCCTCCCCTTTGAGTGTGGGGGGAATTGTGAATACAGTGAGATGTGGAACTGGTGATTATATTACATTATGGGGCAGAGGGGATTTTGCAGATGTGATTACAGTTACTAA
Organism: Macaca nemestrina; assembly: GCF_043159975.1. Lineage (NCBI taxonomy): Eukaryota > Metazoa > Chordata > Mammalia > Primates > Cercopithecidae > Macaca > Macaca nemestrina. The sequence goes on from NC_092133.1 coordinate 5,461,153, forward strand.
TCAGTTGATCTTAATACAGACAGATTATCTGAGTGAGAATGATCTAATCAGACAAGGCCTTTAAAAGCAGAGAAATTTCTAAGGCTGGCAGCAGAAGAGGAAGTCAGAGAGGTTACAACTGTGAGTAGGATGGGGGCACCCTTGCTGTCCTGAGGATCGAGGGCCCACATGGCAAGGGATATAGATGGCATCTAGCAGCTGAGAGCAGCCCCCAGCCAAGAGCCAGCAAGGAAACAGATCTCAGTCCTATAGCTGCAGGGAGCTGATGGCTGATGACAACTTGGATGGGCTCAGAAGCAGATTCTTCCCCAGAGCCTCAGGATAAGAAATGAGCCACTCCAGTACCTTGATTTTGGCCTCGTGAGACCCCAAGCAAAGGATCCAGCCAAGCTCACCGGACTTGTGACCTACTAAACTGTGAGATAATAAATAGGTGTTATTTGAAGTCACCACATTTGTAGTAATTTGTTAAACAACTATAGAAAAGTAATAGAAAGCCTAATATTATGTAAGAAGATACAGATCTGTTAAAAAAAAAAAACAAACAAACAAAAAACCATTATTCACTGACTCCAGCAAGAGCAACAAGAGAGTTAAGAACAGCTGGAGTGATGTATGCTAAACCCTAAGGCAGAGTAGGCCAAATGCAGCCTGTGGGCCAAATTCAGGCATCGACTGTTCTTGTACAACCCACCAACTAAGAATGGTTATTATGTTTGTAAATGGTTGGAAAAAAATTAAAAAGAAGAACAGTATTTCACAACACATGAAAATTACATGAAATTCAAATTTCAATGCCTATAAATAAAGTTGTATCAGAATACAGCTCATTGATTTACAGATCATCTACAGCTGCTTTCTAGATGCAACTACTCTTTGAGTAGTTGCAAAGAGTAGCATAGCTTGCAAGTCTAAAAAAACTTATTGTCTGGCCCTTCATAAAGAAAGTTTGCCCACCCGTGCCACTAGAACTTTTCAAAGAATCATTGTGGACCCAGATACGCTAGGCAGCAACCAATGGAGGACAGAGCTCTGGGCAGTCTCTGGGTGGACAAGCATGGACAGCAAACTGATTCAGGAGACTTCTCATGTCTTCTTTGCCACATACTGTCAGGTTGTGTGTGTAAATAATTTACACACATGCACTATAACTCCTCTAAGGAAACAACAATAAAAAACTATTTTATGACTTCTAAAAAAATGAACTAATTTTTAGATCAGAAATTATTTTAGAATAAAACCACAGGACCCCCAATATCTGGCACTCTGTAACTTGTGGTCTCTGTGACAGAGAGATTTGACTATCCATGCAGAGCTTTTGGCATCATCTGGTGAGAGCCCAAAAGTCACTTTGGGCAGAAGCCCCAGGAGGTTGAGTGGAAAAGGACAACAACTGAAGGGGTCTCCTCCGAACTCCAAGGGGCCACAGCACCTCTGGGTCCTGACTGTCATGGACTCCCACCCAAGAAACATCTGGGCAGAAAACAAGCAGTTTAAGAACAGAAGATTACATTGTCATCAAAGAGCACAGTGTTAGCAAAGTCCAGTCCGTCTTTCTTGAAAAGCTTTCTATTTGATCTCTATAATTTGACCATTAACATAGGAATACCAAAATGGAATACTCAGGGGCCAAATCAGGCAGAGAGTTAGGTCAGATGTAATTTTCTTGTGCAATCTGAACAAAAGACATTTTATAACCAAAGCCAAAAAAGGAGAAGAAAAAAATGACATGGGTAAATAGAGAAAAGCACTCACAGAAGTGCTCCCTTCATGCAAAATTTCAAAAGGCTTAGTGACAGCCCTGAGAACCTGTCTGGGGATCATTTTATGGAAAAGCAGTCACAGTGATATCAATTGGAAAAGCAAGAAGAATGTATGTTCTGTCATTTTTAGCGGGAAAATATCTGCTTGATTTTCCTTGTAGCCACTTTGAAGACCTCTCCACTGAGAAGGGAAATTCACATTCTGACAGGTTCCTCCACGATTCCTCCCATCAGTAATAACTTCATCTTCCAACCTCTACCCAGTGACCCACTCAGCACGTGTGTGGGTACCGGGTGTGGAAAGCCTTGGAGCCCTACCTGCCCCATAGCTGGCAGGGCACCCGTGAGCAAGCCACATCATCTCCTTCCCTCAACCTCCCCATCCTCATCTGCACAATGGGAATGATGCCCAGCCTTGCCTTTTCCTTCTAGTATGATCAAGAGTCTATTGAGACCGAAAAAGCAAAGAGAGCTAAACAAATGGAAGCCATTGTTATATTTGTCACTGAGCTTCACAAAATGATGACCAGAACATGCTGGAAAGCACTTCTGTGTGTTTGTGCACAAGAGCACACAGTCTTTCTCCTTCATCTAAAAGGAAAATACATTCACATGAAGCAAAGGGTTGACTGCTCCATGCATAGAAATGAAGCGCATTTTCTAGCCCCCACCACAGACCCCCGCCCGGCAAGGAAAATGTGAAGGGCCTTGAATATGTCCCATTCCGTTTTTCTGCTGCTGCAAACCAGATGGAACTCACAAAACAGGAAAACTATATTGAAAACTATATCCCCAACATAGAACAGAGAGAGATTTTGATGCAGAGAGGGGCAGAATGCTGAAACTCCTTAATGCTGAGGGTTTATATCAACCCAGAGTACCTTAAACGCATTCGCTCTGGAAAACACCAGATAAAAAGGAAGGCCGAGCTCCCTACTTTGCAGGGGAACTGGGGGCTTGACCCAGGCCAAGTTCAGGGTTCTCTCCTCTGAAAGAGCAACACAGAATTCTCCTTGGCAAGTGCTACTGTGAGCTTGCCTGAGCTAATATCGTATGAATAGAGATGTTTTAAATGTATTAAACATTGGTCCCTTTTTTAGAAATTACACTGACAGAGCCTTCCTTAAACATTATTTGAATAAAGCCTCATTACTCACAGTCCAGAGAAGTTCATTAGGAGGAGATCGCTTTAGAAAGGAATCGAGGAGCTCGCCTTTCTTCTCAGCAGTGAATTACATTAGCTACTTCCTAGTTATTTAAATCTTGAAATAAAAGATGTAAACGCTACAGTGACATCTTAAGATCATTGCGAAGGCAGGTCGTGCATGCACAAAAATGCCCAGCTGGTCTGCAGATAAAACAGATTGATAATTAGTTGCAAAATGTAACACTTCATCAAGAATATTTTGAATAATCCAATTTATCTTTGTCAGATATGCAGCACATATTTTTCCGGGGAGCAGCTTTGTTCTTTAACATAATATTATAATTTCAGGCTGCTAATGAAGGCGCCCGCCGGCCGGCCGGGCCTTGATGTGCGGCGTAGCGGGGAGCGCGCCGCGGCCCGGGGACCCACGCGCCTGAGCGCGCCGCGCCCCGCTGCCGCCACCTGCCCGGCACAGCGCGGGCCGCGGGCCGCGGGCAATCAAAGGGCCGGCGGGCGGCAGGGAGGGCGCCCCTGGCGGGCGGTGCGCTGGCCGCCAGCGGGCGGGGGCTCCTCCGACTCCCGCTTCTAATTAACCGATGGAAACGCGCGCTCCCTGCCCGCGACCACGAAGGCGAAGTCAGGGGGCGGTCGCCGGTGCAGGCTGGGGGTGTGGCTGCTGGGTCGCGGGCTTCCCCGGGGACGCGTCCGAGGTGCACCCTGCGTGGCCTTCCTCGGAATAGCAAAAGAGATGGGGGTGAGCGGGAGAAGAGGGACAAGGGTGGCTTGCAGGACTCAGGAGGAGCTGCAGGTACATCTAGAGCTCCGCGGATCCAGGAACCGAGCCTTGTTGGGGCACTTTGGTACTTTATATAAGGACTATTGGACACCGATAAGTGAGAGCTGTTTAGCGTTTGTCCGGAGAGCCCCAGCTCCTGGCCCAGGACGGAGCCTCCTCTAAATGCCAGAGCTCCTAAAGGCTCTCCCAGAGACCTGGGTTGAGATGAGCAAAAACGCGCACACTCACATCCTCCAGTGACTCCACATCGCCCAGGTTTCACCAAAGACTGGCCCAGAAGAGGGTGTGACTGGATGGAGGAAAGGTATCCTCACAACTTGGAAAATTCACTCCCCCTTTTTCCAAAAAGGGCATGAAGTTTGGCGAAGCAGAGAAAACTCCAGGTGCAAAGAGTGTCTTGATACTGTGTGCACAGGCTGTACGTGCACAGTGTCTCCTATTTCACATTTGCCATTTCAGCTGCGTGCGCACAAACCTCACGCTACTATTATACCCGTGCTGGCCTTGCTTGGTAATATTTGGTATTCTTGAAAACAAATTAAATTCTAGCCCCAAGATTAAAGTTTTTTGTCTCGCAGTTCAGAAATGATCAACGAGAAATGGGTGCTGCTCTCCTAACTGCCTGAATTGGAAAAGACAATACTACCTGTGTTCCAAAATCCTTCAGGACAGATGGATGGCCTCTGGGCATCTAGGATACAGCCACTGGTTACCATGCTACCTAAAAGGGAAACTTGAGTGAATTCAGAAAATTCAGAATACTTTGGAAAATGAATCTGTTCACAAGACCAAATCGCTTGACTCACTTGAAGACTACCACATAAGCAGGACTTCTCTTTACCGGGTTATTTCTGCTCCTGCAGTCAATGGCTGCCTTGCTTGTTTTCAAGTACGTTACAGTTTCAAGGATCATGGTCAATACATTAGGCTGAGTATATGGACTTGAACCTCTCCCCCAACACGTGCAGGTCTTACAATACATTAGGAACTTAATTCAGCCTGAAGTGGGTGTGCTCTTGACATGGATCCTGATGGAACAAGCTGCTCCTTCTTACTTTGACTTCTTCTAGGGTAGTGTTGCAAGCCTTCTACCTTGTGCAGACTTGAAGGTCAGTCTAACATGATCTCTTTTTCAAGCCAGCTTTTACTGGGTAAACTCTGACCGTGTTTGTTTTTTCTGAGCCTCCTAACCTGATAATGGTCCCCATGAATTTCTCATTTTCTTCTGTCCTCCCCTTCCCCATGGGCTACCTGGACCCCTGGAGCTGTAGACCTCCCAGTAACCCTAAAGACTGGCCAGGAGGCCAGTATGCCCTCAGGCTCCCAACCTCTCCCCACTTGCCCTGAGCAGCCACTATTCCCTTCCTTGCCCTGCAAGGGACTCCTCTGAGTACCCAGGAGGATAAGGGAACAAGCATCTCCTGGTCATTGACATTCTGTGCTGGCTCCTGGAAGTAGCTGATACTCAGGCCCTCTGCCGGATGCTCTTCCTGGCACACAGGCCCTTGGTGACCTAGCCAGGCCCCATGGCTAGATGCACGCGTTCTTCAGAAGTCAACCACCCTGAGCTTCTTTGAAGAAGACCATCAGAAACACTGGGAAAACCCACTCACTTTATCTCAGGGCTGTTCATGTCAGCCATTTCTTCTCCAAGAGTCAAGAGCTACTTTAACAAACCCATGAGAGGGTGGCCCTGTAGCCCTGTCCCTGTCTTCAGGGCAAGGCAGGGACCCTGAGATGCACCCCCCGCCCCCGCACCCTCCTCTGTCAAGCATGCAGACCCTCGCTGCAGCAACGACACTGTAGTGGGGTCAGTTCTGCCCAACTCCATACTTCACCAGGTTGGGTGACTCTTTGGTGTCCCACGGGCTCAGTCATTGAGCACTCAATGGGCGGGGATTGACCTGACCTGCTCTGGTTTGCTCTGTGGCCAACAGACCCCAGTGACACACACAAGCTGGCCCAGCCAGCTCCCATTCAGAACCACCCCCACACACACCAGAATGGCACAAAGGGGAACCCACTGACCCTCAGGCTCCTGAGATGAGAGAGTCACCCTTGCCCAGACCAACAGGCAGAAGAGCCACATGCTATCAGCAGGCCCCTGTCCCCAAAAGGCAGACATCAGAGAGCAGGGCATGACTGTTTCCAAAGAGTTTTGCTCAGGAAGGGCAAAACTTCCTGTCTGTCTTCCTGTCTGCCTTTCCCCAGTGCCCTGCCCTACTCGGCAGCCTGCAGAGAGTCCACAGCTAGCGTCTAGAGCTGGTGTTAAGGTTAAGCTGCACACGGCTGCCCCACTAACCCTGTCTTCATTGTCTCTCCTAGATGAACCCTTGTTTGAGAAGGCCGTCCCAGGCTTCCCTACCAGGGACGGGCTCCTCTCCTCTCTCAGTCAATCCCCATCTTGCCCATTCTTGAAAGCCAGGCTCAAACACTCATCTTGCGCACACTTGGGAGTCTTAATACCACTGCATGTGCCCTCAGCACTGGTACACAGCACTTTCAGCTACTCACCATTGCTGACCAGGCACAAGTCTGTCATATAACTTCCTCTGGGGCCCAGAACTTGGAGGGCACACATCCATGCCCACCCTCTTTCTGTAGTCAGCGCAAGCACAAATCTGCACTCAGTGGGCATTCATTAATGTGTCCTTGTCTCTGTCCCATAGGCCATTCCTATGGGAGGAGGCCCAGCCTGTGAGTCAGGAGCACTGGTGGCATGTAGAGCCAGGAGGCGCTGAATTCAAGTGTGAAGTCTCATGAATCTGCCTGTTGATTGATTGAACCCACTTTGAGGCTGGAAATTATTCAAACTGGAGCTTGGCTTAGGGTAGGTACAGAGACCTTCATCATGGTCATCAGCTCTGGTTCCGTGAAAGAGAAAGACAGAGAGACCCAGAGAATGTCTACAGAATGGGGGACCCCATGACACAGAGCGTGCTTTTGGAAAACACACTGTGCCCATTGCTCCTGGTGGCAGTGCTGCTGCTGTCATGTTACAGGGAGAGGCTCTCAGCTGCTTCTCTGCAATCTCATGATTGTGGCTGAATGAGTCAGGATCAACTCAGGCTTCTATGTGACCCAGAACCCCAAATACAGTCAGGTGCCATGCGCCACATAGCAATGTTTCGGTCAGTGATGGACCCCGTACACCATGATGGTCCCATAAGATTATAATGGAGCTGCAGAATTCCTATCACCTGGTAACACAGTAACCGTCACACCAATATACATGGGCACATTATTCATGTGTTTGCAGCGATGCCAGGGTAACTGCACTACCAGTCATAGCTCATCGAGCACATGCAGTTATGTTCAGGACATAATACTTGATAAGAATAATAAATGACTACACGTTTTATTGTTATCTTAAAGTGTACTCCTACATTTCTTTTTCTTTTTTTTTTTTCTTTTTTTTTTTTTGAGACGGAGTCTCCCTCTGTGGCCCAGGCTGGAGTGCAGTGGCACAATCTCAGCTCACTGCAACCTTGGCCTCCCAGGTTCAAGCAATTTTCCTGTCTGAGTTGCCTGAGTAGCTAGGATTACAGGCACCCACCACCATGCCTGGCTAATTTTTGTATTTTTAGTAGAGACGGGGTTTCACTGTGTTGGACCAGGCTGGTCTCGAACTCCTGATCTCAGGTGATCTGTCTGCCTCCGCCTCCCAAAGTGCTGGGATTACAGGAGGGAGCCACCACGCCCGGCCTTATTATTTTTTTTTTTTAGGTTAACTGTGAAGCAGCCTCAGGCAGGTCCACCAGGAGGCATCCAGAAGAAGGCATTGCTGTCCTAGAAGATAGCAGCTCCATGTGTGTTACTGCCCCTGAAGACCTTCCAGTGGGACAAGATGTGGAGGTGGGAGACAGGGCTATGGGGGCTCCTGACCCGGTGTTGGCCTAGGCTAATGGGTGTCTTTGTGTCTTTGTTTTTAACAAAACCATTTTAAAGTTACAAAAATGTTTAATTTAAAAATAGAAAAATCTTAAGGAGATAAAGAAAATGTTTTTGTATAGCTATACAATGTGTTTGCGTTTTAAACTGTATTACAAGAGTCCAAAAGCTAACAAAAATTTTAAAATGTATAAAGTAAAAAATGTATAGAAACTATAGCAAAAATTTACAGCGCGCTTAATTTCTTATTGAAGAAAGAAAAATATTCTTAGACATTCAGTGTAGGCTGAGTGTAGAGTGTAAAGTCTATAGTAGCATATAGTCATGTCCTAGGGCTTCACATTCGCTCACCATTGAATCACTCACTTACCCAGAACAACTTCCAGTCTCCAGTACTGCAAACACCACTCATGGTAAGTGCCCTGCACAGGTTCACCATTTTATCTGTTGTGTGATATTTTTACTACACCTTTTCTACATTTAGCTATGTGTAAACGAACACCACTGTGGTACAACGGCCTGCAGTATGCAGTACAATCACATGTAGTGCCGGCGTGTGGCCCAGGAGCAGCAGGCCATACATTGAGCCTAGGTGTGCAGTAGGCTGTGCCATCGAGGCTGGTGTAAGTACACTCTGTGATGTTCACACAGCGACTCTGTAGCCTAACAGCGCGTTTCTCAGAATGTATCCCTGTTGTTAAGCGATGCATGACTGTATAAGATAAATCGGGGTGAATAAAGCCTCAAGGCTTACATGTAACTGCTGGAAGAGGCACCAGCAAGCAAGAGGCAGTGCAGCCGCCGCACAAAGCAGATTAGAAACTGGAGAAGTGCAAACCTAAAGGAGGCTCTGCCACCGCCCCGGGGTAATCGCCCTCCCCCATCACTAGCCGACAGGTTCCCTGGGGTGTACCAGTGGACCTCACGTCTCAGCGACCACAGCAGCCAGTATGCACTGTCTATAACCATCCCAGGGTGGGGCTGTCCCAGGCCCCAACTGCCCCCCTGTAGTGTGGGCACCAGGCCGCTCTCAGCAGTGCAGAGAACACACTGGGAACCCCAGCTCAGGGCCTTTCACTTCTCTGACCAGATGTAAGTGTGTTTGTGCATGTGAGTGTGTGCATGTGTGTGTAAAAGTGTGCATGTTTGTGTGTGAGAGAAGTGTGTGTGTGCATGCATGCATGAGTGTACATGCACATGTGTGTGCATGTGTGTGAGTGTGTGTGTGTCCGTGTGTGTGCATGCTTGCATGTGTGTGACAGTGGGTGTGTGCGTGTGTGTGCACACGTGTGAGAGTGTGTATGCGTGTGTGTCAGTGCGTGCACGTGTGTGTGCACACACACATGTGGGGGGAGAGTCTCCTTGGCCCATTTTTGTGCCTCACTTTTTTGAATGTCAGCTGTGTCCCTGAATCAAAGTTCTCTCCTGGAATCCTCTTCTCAAGCCCTAACGACTCTCGGTTTTCTGCTTCCTATCTTTTTCTCCGGTCCCAGGGATTCATAAAGTTAGGGTTAAATAAATAAAGCCATGGCCCTGGCGTGGGTGTGGGGTGGTCCCCAGTCTGGCCCAATGCCATCTTTTGTGCCTGGCCTGCAGCAGAGCCTCCCGGTCCTGCCCGGCCTAGACCATACCAGGTTCAGGCAGTTCAGCGCCTTGTCCTGCCCCACCCCATTCCCTCTGCCCACAAGCCCATCTGCCCTCCTCTCTCTGCCCCTTGTTGTCCTACACAGCCTGCAAGCACCACTTCCTCTGAAGGGGCTGGCCTAGTGCCCCCAGCAAGAACTCACCTCCCGAGCCGAACCCTGCTCATCAACTAGTTGGCTCTTAGAGCCAGTCTCCGATTGCAATTATCTGTGGGATTTTCTAAGGCACCCTCACTGGACTGTCAGCTCCTGTGGGCAGGGACCAGGTACTCTGATTACTTAGCACCCCAGGTCTCAGTTAAAAATTGCCGAATACATACTTCATAAGAGCAAAGCTACGCAATTAACCTAAGTATCCATCAAGGGATAACTGGATAAAGAGAATATGGTAAATACACACCACGGAATACTACTCAGCCATAAAAAAGAATGAAATCATGTCTTTCCCAGCAACATGGATGGAACTGGAGGCCATTATCTTAGTGAAATAACTCAGAAATGAAATGTCGAATACCTCATGTTCTTACTTATTAAGTGGGAGCTAAATAATGTGCACACGTGGGCATAGAGGGTGGAATGGACGCTGGAGACTCAGAGAAGTGAGAGGGTGGGGGGGTGAGGGATGAGAAATACCCTAGTGGGTAGGATGTGCACTATTTGAGTGATGGACACACTAAACGCCCAGGCTCCACCACCATGCAGGATATCCATGTAACACAACTGCACCTGTATCTCCCAAATCTATAAAAACTTTAAAATAAAAAAAAATCTAAAATATCTTTAAAAAGAATTCCTGGATAAATATGTGAATGCATCCAACAAGGAAAGCCTTTAGACACCGTTGAAAGGTATCAATGATATTAAGTTTGCATCAAACGATGAACCTCTTGACATTAAGTAAGAAAGAAAAATGAAATGTATTTCAATTTATCACAGAAATAGCAATTCACATGAGCTTTGGTATAAAAGTGAACAACTAAGGTGAAAATGATTTTTTAAATGTGAACTAAGGTGAAAATAATTTTTTATTGGGTGCCAAGCAATTTCAACCACAGATCTCCCGGAGAAGTCCAATATAAATACACTAAATAATAAAAAGCCAAGCAAACATTTGCGAAGCCTTCGGTGTTTTCTCTGTTAGGTGTGAATTTGCTCAGGACAACAGGATGGTGTCATACGCGGTCCCACAAACCTTTACTGAGTGAGTGGCTGAGTCTCCACAATGGCTCCCTGCCCGGTACAGGCATGGATCAAGTGTGCCCAGCAGAAGGGCAGTCCCATACAAGACGGGTAGGCAGGTGCCACCACAGTCACTTGCTCTGAAGCATCCTCCTTCATCTAAGGCCACAGTCACTGTGTGGTCAGCACCCTGAAGATGCCAACATGCACTGGCATTTCTTTACAGAATGGTCCTGCACCCAGCCTACAGCAGACGAGCCCAGGCGCAGTGCTACAAGGGACTGGTGAGTGTTGAAGATTCTAGGAAGTCTTCAGAAACATTTGCCTCTAAGGGCTGCCCAGGGAACCACGTGGCAAACGGCTCACTGTTCCCCAGTTATCCCAGACCCTGGCCCTCAGCATTTGGTACAGCAACTCCTTAGCTGGAGTGCTTTTCTTCCCAGCTTTCCTTCCAGTAAAATCCCACTCGGTCTTCAAGGAGAGAAGAGGAAAGGGAGGGACAGAGAAAGGTAACAGGGCTTGTCTCATAGTAGATGCTCAATAAACATTGCTGAACTGAAAGAAAAACTAAATTAGTCCCTTATAACAGAACCTCCTTATTCCTCAGTTATATGTAATTCTTATTTGTCTATGTATCTGAGTTTTTATCTTAAATGTTTAAATCTTTATTAGAAGAAAAATATTCATAAAATTCAGTTATTTTTAGAGCAATTTTTTTTTTTTTTTTTTTTTTTTTTTTTTTTTTTTTTTTGAGATGGAGTCTCGCTCTGTCCCCCAGGCTGGAGTGCAGTGGCGCGATCTCAGCTCACTGCAAGCTCCACCTCCCGGGTTCATGCCATTCTCCTACCTCAGCCTCCTGAGTAGCTGGGACTACAGGCGCCCACCACCGCGCCTGGCTAATTTTTTGTATTTTTAGTAGAGATGGGGTTTCACCGTGATCTCGATCTCCTGACCTTGTGATCCGCCCGCCTCGGCCTCCCAATTAGAGCAATTTTTTGCTTTCTTTACCTTTTTATTAGAAACTCATTTGTTAATATATTTTTATTTTGGTATTGATTATATTTGTGAGTATTTTCTCTAGGAGAAAGCTATATTAAGAAATGAAAACATTTTAGACTTCCCTGCCTCTGGCCCCAACTACCCAGAAAAAGATCAGACACAAACATCTAGGCTTGAAACTCTAAAAAAGTGGACAATCAAATCTTACATGCAGGAGACCAGAGGAGTTCATTACTTCATCTGGACCAGGAGCCAGAGAAGAGGGTCCAAGCTTGGGCAACTAGTTACCGAGGAAAGAGGCGAGTCTCGCCCCACCCCCGAGGGTGGAAACCAGCTGGATGAACAGCAGCATTGTGGTGGGGGCGTCCTGGGGGCAGGGGCAGTTCCACATGAGGTCTGGTGCCCCCCAAAGAGTGCACAGCTGCAGATGACCAGTCCTTTCCAGGAGCAGGTGAGAGCCCAGATGACCAGCGCTGACACATGGTGGCCTGGGAAGGGCAACAACCTTCAGAGTGGGCTGAACCCCGCTGAGCCTCATGCTGACAAGCCTGTGACCCGTCCCTTTTTCAGGAGTGTCTGCACAAGACTCCTTGTGCTGAAAGAAACAAGGGATGGCCCAGAGAACTTAGCAGAGAGTTCTAGGAGCCGAATGCCATCATTTTCCTGTTACCCCCTCCAAAGAGCCCCCTGCAGCAGGCGACAGTTTTCCCTCTTAAAATTCCTTGTATTTTTCCCTTTGGTGTGCCTATCACAACTGGTCATTAATTACGCAATCATTCATTTATTTTATATTCTCTCTCTCTCAATCTATTATAAATTCTGAGGGGGCAGAGGACTTGTCTGCTTTATTTTCCTGGCTTTGCACATAGTAGGTTCAGGAAATATTTATTGAATAAAGGAATGCATCTCCACATTAACTGGTGTCTCACTCAGCTTCCAGAGCTGGAGAGATGGGCCAGGAAGCCCCAGAGAGGCAATGACAATACCAAGGTTGGGGCAAAGCCTCTGCCATCCCAGGAATATGACTCAAATGGAGTGAATCCTTCCCTCTCACAATGCAAACAATTTCAGCAGATTCTCAAGATACAATTTTCCAAACACAAATTAGTATTGCCATAGACATTGACTCCACAATTTCTCTCACACATCACTTGTCTCTGAAGGATTTCACAAATGAAGAAATTCACAAAGGAAGGAGTTGAAGTAAGTGGCAAAATCCTGCGGGAAAGGTGTTCAGAGGCCACTCCCCAGTGGGATGACGGCAGGCTGCCATCAACAGTGTGGGCCCTCTGGGCTGGAGAGAATTACCCTGGCTGCCCGGAAGAGCTAGGGCACCACAAATCCCTGCTCATACACAACGGGAATCTGAATAAACAGTATATAGACAGCCCCAAACACCGAAATTAAAGAACTGTTTCTTTCCAACAATTTGGTCTGCAGCTCTGACTATTATCTGGGGATAAATCAATTTGCGGCAGCTGTAGACAGCCATTTCCGTGTGAGTCCTGCTCAGCTTAACTGGAGAAGCGTGTTAAAAGTTAAAGGACCTTCATCACATTAAGAACATGAATTTTTCTAACCATAAATTTATTTCACTGAATTCCTGAGCTATAAAGTCACCTTACACTCTTCCTCGTAAATCAGAGGAGGTGTACCCACTTCCTGATGTTTGCCAATTTGCTATTTTTCCTGTAATTAGGAAAAAATGCAATTCGCTAGAGTTACAAGCCCCAACGAAAGAACTGGATGGAATTGTTGTTTAATATCTGCCTTGACTCGATGCTTTATAAAGAATGGCTCTATAGGGGAGTAAAAGGGCAAAAAGAAATTGTTGTCTAACACAGGATGCTAAGACTGGACGTCAGGCGTGGCCGTAGTTTTCATCGGCGTGGCTTTGGTCATTCCGCATAAATGGATAGTGCTATCAATTTATGGCACCTAGTGGTGGAAGAATACAGAGCTGGAAAAATGAAAGCTAATAGAAAATAAAAATTAAAGGTGCTAGGAAGATCTGTCTGCTGTCAGGTATGCGGAAAGAACTCAGATAGGACTGCAAGCCAGGCAGATGCCCAGGGTATCCAAACTGATCTCTTTCAGAAGCACAGGCTACTAAACCTTCATGGGCTTATTTGGTAGAATTATGAAACACTCAGAACTGACAGTAGGAGCAGTTTCCTCCGTCTCTAATGGTAACTAGAAAAAGGATCACTTTACTTACGTTCATCTGTAAAGTGAAAGTGACTTTTATACATCAGATCTTCTTTTTTGTCTTCCAGAATACATCCTAAATTCTATTTTGTGGTGTATATTGATTTCAATCTTGGGAAGCATTTTTCAGTAAAAATCAGCTGTCTACATAAGGCATTATTACATACTGTATAAACAGGAGCATGTTATTTAATACTTTGATTACCAGTACAGATGATATTTTATAGAAATTATTTCCATTGTTTTGTGAAAAACATATTGATATCCACAATTAAAATAAATATAAATGAAAAAGATAAAATCAATAAGTGCTTATGTGGCCAAAATAAACCTCCAGCAACATTTGGTGCATGGTAGGTGCTCAATAAGTATGTGAAGGATTAACTTTAAATGAATCGAATCTCAGACTTTTTAAAAAAGGGATATAATTTTATTTTTAAAAATGGAAAATGCTCCTATTCCCATTCATCTTTGAAAAGCAAAAACAAAAAGCCCCCAAATCCTAAGTTATAATCAAGAGATAGTAAAAAAGTAACTAGGGGAAAAAAAGGTGCCGTTTTGCGGAAAACGAAGCGTCCCTGTTATGGGATGTGTTACCCTTCCTCTCGTTCCCCAACTCCGATTTCAGTTCCCCAGTAATTTTAAAGGTGAACAAAATGGACCCTTGTCTGTAATCATCCTAATGACCCTGGCCTTCATATTTAAAATGTCATTCGGAGATAGTTTCGGGTTGGTAGCTGCTGATGGAAAAGAGTAATAAATAATCCTACTTCCATTTGCACACAAGCCCTGCATGCAGAATCTGCTCCAAGTGCATTTCCAGCAGAACACCTTGGGACCCACTATGGGAATGCCACCCCATTCGATGCCAGGCACCCGCTCATCAGCTTCCAGGAGGGAGTGAAGAGCAGCTAGCCCAATTGGAGCTACCAGGGAATTTAGGAAGACAGAATGTAATTACCTGAACTGGAAGCCGGCCAAGGCACTGGGGTTGTTCAAAAAAAAAAGTCAAGGAAAAAAATACCCTTAATTCCCGTAGCTGATAACAAAAGCCAAATGTGGGCTTTCTTTCTGTTTATGATTTGGCACCACGGGGTATTTAAATCATCACCAAACAATAAATAAAAATAAAACTTCAAATTTCTAGCAGGCCCCTTCCAAGACACACACCACTGCTCACTGCAGACTCCTTTGTCCATGTGTGGGGTGGGTGCCGTGGCGGCCGATGGCAGGGTTCATTTCCCTTCACTTTCTCGCTCAGCTCCCGACAGCGGATTCTGCCCACTGGCCGACCATGTCACTCTCTCCAAAAAGCAGAAACCTTATCAGACACCACTGGGAGGAGGTCAGATATTGTTTCAGCCATTCGCAGAGTTCATTTTTTGTCTTTTTAAAACCGGGCTTCATTCTGATGCAATGAAGTGAATAAAATAATAATAATGCACCAGGGATGTGAAATTTCATAGAGACCTTTTGCCAGGAAGTCTTGTGGTTTTTGTTTTGTGTTTTTTTCCAAGAGGGGAAGACATGGGGAAAGGAGGATGGAGAGAGAGAAATTTGCCTCAGAAGGACTGGAGGTCGTCTACATGCTGAAAATATTAATCAGTTGGCTACAGAACCCACTGGAGAGGACGTGGCGCCAATAACGTCCGCAAGCGTGCGAGGATGGTTTCCTCAGGAAGATTTGTCATGCTCTTAACTTCATAAAAAGCAGAGGCAGTGTTGGGGCTGATTCAGAAGACTTGCACAGCTCTTGGCTTCCCTCCCTGCCAGAGCACAGTCAACTGCTAATGACCTGCTCCTCTCATAATTGCACAAGTTGTCAACATGAAAATTCCAGTTAAGCTTATGGCCTGTGGTTTTCCCTGGAAGGGAAAACAAAGGAGTCCAATATGACACCTCAAACTTTTGGGGGGAAATACACATTTGTATGGCCCAGTAGACCAGAGTTATCCTAGTAAAACCTATTACACAAAGAAGTCCAGTCTACTAATTCATTTTTAAACTGGAAAGGCCATTTCTTTTACATCCTGAAAACAGTAGACTCCAATAAAACTAAAGTGGAAAATTTACTATTTCATCTGATTACCTACATTTCCATAATGTTGAAAATCTCAATCATTTCAGAAATAGCTTTTTTTTTTTTGCTTTTTTCCTCACAACCTAAGATATCTGCACACTATTTTTAAAGAGAAAAAAAAATATGATGTCCATAAATTCTAAGTGTGAAATGAATGGGGGATGGGGAAGGAACAAAAGCAGAAAAACTAGGAGCTGTCTAAGGCATCCCTGTGAACGCTTTGGCTTATTTCCAATGCAAGGAATGCCCATAATAACTAGATTAACCCCCCAATCCTCATTGTTCAATTTTGCACAACTATAAATGTTTCTAGGATCCTTGATTGGATTAGTTTAGAATTTTAAAGCAAAATGCCTTTACTAATATGTTTCTATTTCTACAAATCTATGTTTAGTAAAACAGGAAAAAGCAGGTTTCACTCTCAGCTTCGAGTCTGACTGCTTACTTGTTTAGGGGATGTTATATTTTGGTAAGCTCTGGTGAACTCTTGCTGTTGCTGAGTGAACACAGTTAAGATCCACTGGGAAGGGAATGGTGACTTCTTCCACGGGTGGTACAGGCAAAGTGGGGATCAGAGGAAAGAAACCTCTGAATTTTTTCTGATTCATCTGAAAAGCTGCTGCTTCCTGGACTTTGCCACCCTCCTTCGGACTTGAATCTTTAGGAAATGGAACATTCACACCCACAGCCACGACATTTGTTTTCCAATTGGAATATAAAGTACCTAGCCCAGCACAGCCATTGACAGCACTGGCTTCTTCTTGCCTTTGCCCCTCCAGGGTGTCTTCTTCGTGTTTTGGGGTATGTCTTCTTTTCCAGACGTAAGAGCCCCAAACATGGGTGACCCCAGTGACACAACCCTCTCCCCACTTGTGTGAAATGAGCAGCAAATGAATCTAACAGACACCCCAACCCACGCCAACTCCCATAAAATCAGGGTGTGAAGCACGGGGGAGAGAGGGATTCTGATTAATAATTCATTCCGAGCAACCCCCTGGAGCAGTTTCACTATGATATGCTATGCAGAATGCTTCAACACACTAATTAATATTTTCAAAGTGTTCCGTGGGCCCCTTTTAAAAGCATTTTTGCCATCCATTGAATGTTCTGCATTATAAGTAAAAGATCAATGCTGTCCCCCAATCCTATTGCTGTGCTGTCTAACTAAAATAGGATATTTGGAGTCAACATAATTTTTTTTCTCCTTTTAATATCCTTCCTCAAGTGTTGGGCTGGAAACCGGCTTCTCTTCTGAGACCAGCTGTTCTTCCCAATGGTAGCAGAAAGACACAGGCTAGGGAGTCATATCCACGTGAACTGCCCTGAGCACGGCATCGTCCCTGCCTCTTATCACTCAGCCTGATGCCAAAGACAAAGACTCGAAGGAGAGGGTCAGGTCCCTTCCAAGGCAAGTGTCCCCAGGAGCGGTGGCAGCAAGATCACTCAGAAAGGGGCCTTAGCCCAGAGCTCCACGGGGCCTGGGCTCTACCTTGCAGCTGAGCTTCTGGCGGATGGACAAACGCAAGCAGGAGACCCGGAGCAGCCCCAGCACTCCCGGGAGCTGACCACTGTTCAGAGACAAGACCTCCCCTGCACAAGACCATCAGGGAAGGTGGCTGCATCCAGACTCTCCCGGAGCTCCTGCCCCTCAGTGTTGTTTAGGGCATGAAGGCTCATCTGCTTGCTTGAGGACAAGACTGGCCAGTTGTGACCTTTCATGGCCAGAAGCAGCCACAATCTCTCCAAATGATACCTCAGCTTCATAGACTCTGGCCACACAGCCCGCCGAGGTGGTTAGAAGGTTAGGACCCCAAAGACTGGTCCCCTCGGAGGGCAGCAGACGGTCACTCTCAATGTGCCGATCTCAATGATTCTTCCTAAATGTTACCTGGAGACTATTTCTCAATTCAAATCAATGGTGCCTATTGATCCTGGCAATTAAAAGAATAGGGAAGAAGTAACTTTTGCCCTTTACTCTCTTGCATTCAAGAAAGTGATTTACAGAGTCAAATGGGTCCACTTGGAAATAACCACTGGAAAATGTAAAGAATGATCCCACCCAGGAGGCCTGCACCGTGGTCCCTGAGGGCTCTCGGGGACCCGTGAACAGGTTCCCTCCCTTCCCAGGGCCGGGGGCTACACTGCCCTCTGCCAGCCAAAGGGCAGAGCCACCAGGGAGCACAACACTTCCCTCCCTTCCCCAGGGCCAGGGGCCATGCTGCCCTCTGCCAGCCGAAGGGCAGAGCCACCGGGAGCACAGCCCTTCCCTCTCTTCCCAGGGCCGGGGGCTACACTGCCCTCTGCCAGCCAAAGGGCAGAGCCACCAGGGAGCACAACCCTTCCCTCCCTTCCCCAGGGCCGGGGGCCACGCTGCCCTCTGCCAGCCGAAGGGCAGAGCCACCGGGGAGCACAGTGTCATTGGGATTATTTTCTTGTGGATGTGGAATCCATGTAACATAATATTAACCATGTTAAAGTGTGCGGCTCAGTGGCACTGCTTACATTCTCAATGTTGTGCAACCGTCACTCCAAACATTGTCATCACCCCTGAGTAAAACGCTGGGTGCAGGAAGCTGACCCTTTCCCGTCCCTGCAACCCTTGACAACTATTCATCCGCTCTCTGTCTCTGTGGATTTGCCTATTTTGGATGTTTCATATAAATGGAGTCATACAATTTGCGGCCTTTCGTGTCTGGCTTCTTTCACTTAGCACGTTTCAGAGGTTCATCCCTGTTGCAGCATGTAGTAGTGCTTTATTCCTTTTTACAGTCAAATAATATTCCATCAGATGAATATACTGTTTTTTGTTATCCATTCATCTGTTGACAAACATGCGGGTTATTTCCACCTTTTGGCTATTGTGAGTAGTTCTCCTGTGGACATCTGTGTACAAATATCTGTCTTATTTTTAATTATTTGAGGACATATACCAAGCCATGGAATTGCTAGGTCATGTGGTCATCCTATGTTTCACTTTGCGAGGAGTTGTTGGAGATTCTGAGGTAGCTCTGCTCTGTGAACAAGCGCTCCTCTGGGCAGATGGGGCTTTCCAGGGGCAGTGAGGAGAGGTGAAAGACTCTGTGTTGCTTATATACCATTGAAAGGTTTACAGGTGATTCTCTCAAAGAAGTGAGTCCCCCAGATAAACATGCAACCCCCAACCACATAATCCCAAGTGACTCTGCTTTTGTAAAGCTGAGGAAAAGAGGAGAGAAATTCATGTAACTCCTCGGGGATTAAACTTATGTTATCAACAGTTTGAAATACAAATTCCCCATCCTGACATATAAGATCCTCACAATGGACCTATACAACCCTCAGTTTCCTTCCTTCTAGACCATCCCAGACACCCTTGCAGACCCACCAGACGTAACCACTCACAGATCTCTAATCCCCTATTCCCTGACCTTAGGCATTTGCAAACACTGTTCCTTGTTCCAAAATGCTTTTCCCTTCTCTGCCCCGAACTCACACCTCAAAAATCCCTAAAGATCCTTCTTACAATATCCACTTAAGACCCAACTTCATCCATTAACCCCCCCGCTCGACCACCCCAGATACTGTCCTTCTCCCTTGAACTCCTAACCCATCATGTGGGAGGTTCCGCGGACTTGATTCACTACGTAACCCTTAGCATGTCCTGCCTTCCGGAGGACAGTGTAACCTCCCTGAAGGCAGGGGCCATGTCCAATACACTCTGTATTCCCACAGCACATAGATCAGTGTCTCACACATTGTAAAAGGCCAAGAAATTCCTCTCGATTATTTGTTAGGAAGAAGTGGAAATCAGAATCAAAAATCATGAAACAGCAGAGTTTGAAAACGACCTCAACAATGATGTACTTCAACCTCTTGTGGCAGCAGTGACTGTGGACATATAACCCTTTAGCAGGGCAGAGACACAGCTGCAAGAGTCCAGTCCTCTGAACTTCCCACCCTGTACACTTTGTAGAAATAAGGCTCTGAGAAGGTCTGCACTCATGAAATCAATTCAAATGCATTTGACTTGTGCTTCCCAAAATATACTGCGTTATGGAAAACTTCCCACTTGATTGCAGACACCTTCAAACACCTTGGAGAAGTAATGCTCTGCAAACACAATTAAGGCAAAGCTAGTTGAATGTTATCTATAATAACATAGAACAAAGTAGTCAAACCAGAAGGTAAAATTATGCAGTTTGACAAGAGTGTATTTGGGCTGAATATCAATTCTTAGTTGGTCAGGTGAAGTTGATTATAAAACTAACAGAGAAACTCTGGAGAGATAATTGCATGACATTCTTGAAGGTTAAAAATTTTCCATTGGATTGGAAAAGGGGCTAATGGAGTCTAAGCCAGAATCCTAATCATCAAAACAGAGCTTTTGTAAATTCAACTGTTGCTTTTCAGATGAGAAAACTGAGACTCAGGGCACAGACATGCCCAAGGTGTTCTAGGCAGCAAGACCAGAGCTGGGCTCTCTTTACCTCTTCATTGTGGTAACACAGACTGGGAACATGGGCTGGGAACCTCAGGAGGCTGACCAGAGTTCAGGGATGCAGGAGGTCAAACCTCAAGACTCAGCATCCAGATTGTGTGTGAGCCTGAGAGGCAGGTTACCAGGAAGGCAGTGCCACCTCCTTTCCACGGCTATGCCTTCTTCAGGCCTCATTTGGAGACACCAGCTTATGAAAAACAAGACAACATCTACACCCCTATCCAAACCAGTAATACAGACTCTTGCAAGAGATGATCAATGAGTGATGACAGAAGGAGTGAATTTCATCTTTCAGAGTAGGGGTGCAATTAACATTCAGAGCAGGAAGGAGAGCAGACTGGACCTGCCTGGTTCTGCCATGACCTTGATGCTCTATCCTCACCCCTTACACCCTGTCCTCCTGGATCCTTCCATTGAACAGAACCCACCCACCATGGAGTCTGCCCTAGCAGTAGCAGATGTGACTTTAAGAGCACCAAGTGACCAGGCACGGTGGCTCACACCTGTAATCCCAGCACTATGGGAGGCCAATGTGGGCAGATCACGAGGTCAGGAGATCAAGACCATCCTAGCTAACATGGTGAAACCCCAACTCTACTAAAACTACAAAAAAATTCGCCAGGCGTGGTGGCGGGCACCTGTGGTCTCAGTTACTCAGGAGGCTGAGGCAGGAGAATGGCATGAACCCAGGAGGCGGAGCTTGCAGTGAGCCGAGATTGTGCCACTGTACTCCAGCCTGGGTGACAGAGCAAGACTCCATCAGAAAAAAAAAAAAGCACCAAGTGTGTCAGGGCTCCCCTTGAAAACTGACAGGGCAGTCGGGCTCTGACAAGAGCTTTGGCCACAGAACTTGCTTACATAGCAAGAGCCACACAAGTTGGCTTACAGCGGGCCCCAGTTTCCACTAATTCACTCCACATGAGTCTCTAAAAGATGTGGGTCCCTATTGTGCCATGGGAGGAGGCCTTGGATACCAGAGGGACTCGAGGGCAGAATGATTTCTGAGGCCAGGCTAGTAACGTTCCAGTAAACATCAGAGATGGAAAGGGGAGGAAGGTGCATTGACAGCACTTGCCCTGTGCAAAGCACCATTCACCTGCCCAACTGCATCTTGGAGGGCCTTTATCATCCCATTGACTAGTAAGCTCAGAGAGGTTAAGCAACACATGCAAGGTCAAGCAGCAAACAGGTAGTGGGCCTGTATTAGAACCCAGGTCCATGGAGCTCTACAACCACAGCTGAGTCCAGTGTCCCCTACTGTCTTAGATAGCACTGGGCATGGGGGAGCTCTTCAAACTGCCCACCTTTGTGGCCTGATATATACATGTATGTACAAATATGTACACAGTCTTGTGTGTACGTGTGTGTAATACGCTGAAATAAAGTTTCAAGACACAGCACTTATTCTCACCACATGCTATGAATTCTCACATTTTCTTACCTGTTCACTTTCACTGTGGCACCTACAAATTGAAACATGAGTTGGTCCTCCGCCTCCTTTAACAGAAGCTGAACTGAGGTCCTGCTGAGCAGCGGACACCGGGCACCCTGACCCATCCCCCGTTGCCTCCATAGCCTGGGTTCCCGGGTTCCTAATCCCCCTGGCTCCTCCAGGTCGTCAGAAATCCCTTCCTTTTGGATCTTGAGTCACATGTTTTGTCACAAGGGGCTGACCTGACCCCACTGCTTTCCGGTGCACCTGGCTCTGGCCCTGGCGGGTCCCCTCCCTCAGAGGTGCACAGGCAGACAGGTGGCTAATCATGTCTGGGGTGACCACATGCAAGAGGCCACTCTCTCCTGCCTGCATTTGGTCCTGGTAAGGCCTCCAGGAAAGGGCTCCAGTGTGCTCAGGGTCCTAGCCCACTGCAGAGGACCAGCGGTCTTTCCAGACGCCCAGCGTCCTCCCTGCGCCCTCCCCTTCACCAGCACAGCTCTGAACCAGCATCCAGTAAGCAAATGCAGGACGCTCCCTCAGACCCGGGCCCCACAGCAGGACCCAGGCCCTTTGCCTGAGCGGTCTGGTGATGTCTGGCAGGTCAGAGCCGCTCTGTGCCCCACCTGCTTCCTTCTTCCCTGTTCAGGAAACAAAGCTCGAGAGTCCAGCTGCACGGGGACTCCATGAGGACCCCACGGGCAATTCCTAGGTTTGAAAGCAGCAACTCAGAAGGGTAGGGGGGTCTCTGGGAGCCCTGATTGCCCACGGAGAGAACAAGGCTGGACTCCCTCCACCACGCTGCGGGCGCCAGGAAAGAAGGCCCCAACTTTCCTTCCTCTTCCCGCCTGCTCTGCAGCCTCTCCAGGAGGAGCCCTGGGGAAGGGTGGAGCGGCGTAGTCACAGCACTGAGCACCCAGCTCGTTTTAAAGCTTACGAGCGCCATCTTGTGCATGACAGGAGCAACCGCGGGACACCAGTTTCCCAGCGGCTGAGCAGAAGGAGCTGCCTTCTCTCCTTTCTTTCCTTCTTTCTTTCTCTCTCCCAGTGAGGCTTAGTGGCCTCTGCGGGGTCCCCTGCAGCCAGAATGTTCTCTGGCTTGAGGTGGGGTATGCAAGACTGCTCCCACCACCCCCTCCTGGGTGGCTTTGCTTTGTGTCCACCCGGCGGGTCTGCAGCAGGGGTGGCCTGCTCCTTGCTCCCCACCACCGACCCCACCCCCAACCCCCTACCTCGGATCCAAAAGGTCTGCACTGTGGTAAAGAAAACAAGAGACAGTGAGTGAATGAGAGAAAGAAGGAAGAGAAGGAAGGAGGGAGGAGGAAGGGAGGAGGGAAAGGAAGGAAAGGGGAAGGAAAAGAAAGAAAGGGAAGAGGAGGGGGATGAACAAAACAAGAGGAAAATGGAAACACGGTCTGCACTTGGCTTTCATTCAGAATGTTCTGTGGGTACAGAGATGTGGTCCCTCTGGGGACTGACACAGATAAAGGAAAACACTGAAAAATGCCCCAAGTCTTCACCTGGTTTGTTTTGGGTGAACACGTCCCCTCAGGGCCTCAGTTTCCCTATCTGTAAAATGAGAGACTTGGGGGGTTATCAGATTCTACCTCAGTGACCTCCTGACGCTGCTTTCACCCTCCCACACACCAAGCCTCCAAACCTTGCTGCTAGGCTCACAAAAAATGCCTGCTTTGAATTTCAACTCTTTTCCTCTCTGAATTTTAGATTAAACTGTTTTCAAGTAGGAAAAAAAGAAGAAAAGAAGAAACCAAAGGAGAAGCGCTGATGGTCCAAATAGTTTTGTAACCAGACGAGGATCTTCATCTTTCTTTTGAAATAAAAACGTAAGGAAAACATCAGTTGTGGCACAGAGAAACCAAATACTGCAGAGAGAGAGAGGGAGAGGGCAGCTGTCTCCATCCAGCCGGCTGTGGTCACTTTACTGACACACAAAACCATCCACACCCCAGCTCACCCCAATCACAGTTTTGGGGGTGGAATAAGGGCATATTGATCAGTTATAGGCAATAGATGGAAAGGCCGTATGCCCACAGAGTTTATCATTGTTTATCCAAAGCCTCATTAATAATAATATCCACTCGCATATGCACATCTATTTCTAAGGTCTTGGAGGGTGAAGGCCTTGTATTTCATTCCTAACTTTCTTGCTTCCATGAGAACCCAGGGATATGAAGGGATTTTGTCTGAGGTCATGCTGAAAAGAGAACAGCCTGGAATCCTGGCTCCGGTCTCTGCCCTCATCTCCTGTCTTATAAAGTACATGTAAAAGGTACAATGATGAGAAATGAGCCCATTTTGTCATGAAAGTCTTTATCATATCATTGCTCAGGTAGTTGAAAACAAGCCCAGCTTGGGCTGAAGCGGATGTGTGTATTCATGACGTCCTGTAGTCCGTCCATCATTTAGATGGTACAATGGAGTCCTGAGGTCTAACAAAACAGTATACAGTAAGTCCCCGTTTGCAGCAGATTGGTTAAATGGGTGTTTTTTAATGCAAATTAGTTCAAATTGCTATCAAGAGTAATTATTGTAGAAGAAAGGCAGTGTTTCCATCATCCTTCCCTCGTTTCGTTCTTCTATAGTCTCTTTTAAATAACTTAGCCATAAAATTTCAATTGACCACTAAAAAAAAAAGAGAGAGAGAGAGAAAAGTGGTGCAATCAGCGGCGGAGGGAAAAGGGTGAAAGAGGTAGGAGGAGGGCCGGCCCCCACAGGGTGAGGGTCCTCACCAGCCCCTGACAGAGCCTCCCAGGATCCCCGGTCCTAGATGCCAGCTACCCCGCGCCCCCACCTCCGTGGGCCCCCCCAAACCCGGATCAACCTCTCCCCTCGTACCCCGCGCCCCCCGCGGGTCTCTGCGATGTGCGGCTGCCCCGTGGGGCGACTTCCCACATGCTCCCCCCTGCCATGGTGGGGGGCTTCTCCAGGGTGAAGGTGGGAAAAAGAGGCCGAGTCCCCACGATGCGCCCCCAGTCGCCAAAGCACGCGCCCCTGTTCCCCGCCCGCGCAGGTCCGCTGCTGAAGCCAATGCATTATAATAATATTAGGTAAAACAGCGCGAGCATACGAGGTGGAAAATTGCATCTCATTTGTTCTAAATTTGCCAACGTCTAAATCTTAAGGGAGGTATTTTTATTTTACATATTTGTTAATGGGATCTGTTTCTTATTGCCCAAAAATGCTTAATATACAAAAGGAATCCGATTCTCTTTCTGGCCTTAATTCATCATAACAAACAGAAATAGAAACTTGATTTCAAATTTCGCTCTGCCTCGCATCTCCAATTCATATTCGCAGCACATCGATCATTAATAGCGTCTAGAGGAGCCCTTTTATTTACCTATTATGGCATCGTTTGTAACATAAAACTGTTGTGTTCTCTTTTCATTAACAGATTCAGTTGCAAATGCTGGGGAAAAAAATTACAAAGAGCCCCTTTTTAAAATGTGCACATTTATTGGGATTATTAAATCACAGCAGCTAATAGCGGTTGTCACCAACTTAATTTAAAAAGCTGATTATTACTCAAGCCCTATGTATTCCAGGCCTGATACTGTATAATTAGCAGTTGTGATTATTTAGTTAATTTGCAGATTAGGAACAAGTGTCTGTTTTGAAAAATGTGGCACTCGACCTTCAGCAACATAGAGGAGTGAGCCAGCCCCTCTTACCAAGAACAAAAGTATTCTGTCAGAAAAATGCATTTTGATGCAGGTCAACAGGAAAAAGGGGATGTTTTACTGATCATCTGCCTGCATCCTTCCAGCCAAAAGTCCAGTGCAAAAGCCACTCCAGAAGTGTTTAAATTAGCTGCCTCCCTGGTGGAGCCAAATCAAATCAAATGGCACACTTGGAGCCTAAACAAGTTAAAAGATGGTTCTTGTGGGGAGGAGCCGCTAAAGCAATAGTAACTAGACAAAAACATCCTAGTGACCGTTGCTCAATAGAGATTCAGCCATTAAGACCGGTCCAAAGTGGAGAGCCACTGGACTCGGGAACAGACCCCATCTCATATGCATTATTTCTATTGCCACTTTGTCATCAGTCATATGATGGTAATAAAATGTGTAACTGTTTCCCTTATACTCCCTACGATTTACCTCATCTAATAGACAATGCAAACGCTAAAAGGCACATATACATCTTCATTATATGAGCTGGTGCCTGAGCCACTCTCCTCCAGAGACAGTTTTATTCATTTTTATACAATTTGCCTACTGTATGGTACAGATGGTTTCTATTAAGTAAAATATCTGTTTTCTTCCAAATTTTTAGTTTTCATGATTAAATTACTTTAAAATGATGGTACATTGTATTATCTTCTTTCATGACTTAATTTAGCTCAAATACTCCCAGCATAAACTGTAAGCCCAGCTTTATCCACTCAGAAAATCGGCCACATACTGTGATTTTCTGAGGGTTATTTCACCCTGACTGTGATTTCTATTCTGTATCAATTACTTTCGCTCGAGTCTTAACTATATGGATTATTTTCTGGAGATAAATTTGAATATTAATATACATGGAAACTTTGGACTAATAATAAAATAAGATTCCTTCCCTAAGCTGTTTAAAATTTGAGACATTGTTTGTTATTGTTAATAGGCAAGTTTTGCATGCTGGTGTCTCAGCCACAGACGGCTTGTAGCTCGAAATATTCAAAACTGCTGCCCCCAAGTGGCGGGTCCTGGAGCCGTTTTCCCTTTCCAGCCTTGCTCATGCACACAGTCTGTAAATTTTGAAGTGGCTGCGTGCACACTCCTATATCAGCAGGAAGGAGAGCTTGGCGGTACAGTCTGTGGCCCATCTTCCCACGGCCCGGATCATTCTCTGGATCTCGGCTCTCCTGAACGTTGAGAGCTCATTTCTGACAGCTTGGAACCATCAGCCTACTTGTCTCACTGTATTAGTGTGATACTAGGCAAATGTGGCCCTGGGAATTTCTCCCTTTTTTTAACATTTCGCATTCATATTTCATTTTTGCACTCACGCTTTCTAACTTTTCCCACTGGGATGCTGCCTGCAGCCAGGACCAGTGCTGCTGGCTCCTGCCCTCACCGGCTGTTCTCAAACTTGCTCACTTCCCACCAGCCTCAACAGCCCCAGACCTTGACCACAAACCCTCCTACACTCAAGCAAAAACACAAGGATGGGAAAATTGTAACATTTCCAGGAGGAAAAGCAGTTTATGCTCAGAAAAGGAAAGGTGCTACCAGCAGTAGGAGAAGAAGAAGAGGGACAGAGGAGGAGAGGGGTCCTGGGCAGTCCAGCTGGAAACGGACTTCATGGCACAGTCTAGGTTCTAGAACGAGCCCGGGGAGCCCTTGCAATTTGCTCTGCGAAACCTGCCAAGGCTGGGAGCTGGAGGTGGCCCTCTGGAATTGACGGGTCCACTGTGGGCCCTCACCTTGGAGCTTCCTCAGAGCTGTCGGGGCTGATTCCCATCATGGCCTCTTTCTGCCTCTCCCTGACACAGGCTGCAGTGGCAGTGGAGCCAGAAAGACCAGCACGTGTCTCATTGAGTCCCCAAAGCACATGGCATGACCCAGTCCTTCCAGACGTGAGGGGAGAGGAACACCAGGGAGACTCCAGTTCTAGTCCCAGCTCCCACCAGTGACCCCAGGCAGGCCAATTAACCTATCTGGGGCTCCCTGTTTGGGGGATGTTACAAAGACCAAATGAAATAATAGGCCTGGAGAGGCTTTGAAACAGTTCGAAACGTCTGACAGACATAAGGCATGATTTTTACTCTGAGATTCACCTTAGGCACATCACCAGAGTGGAGCCTAGAACTACACAGCCTGCCCCAGACTGACAGCAAGTGAGGCCTGGGCGCAGCAACTCCTCTCAGAAACAGATTCCTAACTAAAACCAGGTGGCTTGCCATGGTAAAGTATCAGAAGCATTTGTTGTTGTTGTCGTTGTTGTTGTTGTTATTGTTTTTGAGACAAAGTCTTGCCCTACAGCCCAGGCTGGAGTACAGTGGCGCAATCATGGCTCATTGCAGCCTCTACCTCCCGGACTCCAGCAATCCTCCTATCTCAGCCTCCCATATACCTGGGACCATAGGTATGCACCATCATGCCTGGCTAATTTTTGTATTTTTTGTAGAGATGAGGTCTCACTATGTTGCCAAGGCTGGTCTCAAACGCCAGACCTCAAGTGATCCTCCAGCCTCAGCTGCCCAAAGTGCTGGGATTATAGGAGTAAGCCACTGCACCTGGCTGGAGGGGTTTTCTAAAAAATAAATCTTGACATGAGTGAGTGTTTCTTTCTCAATGCAATGGCCCTCCGGAAGACCCCCTCTTGCACTTACGACTTGGCTGGGTGATAAGATCCCACTTTAAGATAGCTCAGAGTTTGGTTAATATTATATAAATAGATCCAAGTTAGTGAGACAAAGGATGAAGGGGTGAGGGAATGCATTGTCTTCTTAATCAACTATTTGTTTCATAGAAAACAAAACAGAGGAGAAATCCCTACAAAAGGCAACAGGTTCGTCCCTGCCTGGCACACTCACCGACCAACAGGTTGCCAGGCTTGATCCAAAGTGACCACCAGGACCCGCCAGTCACATCTCTGTCAATGGGGAGAGATGGAGATGCTCACAAAGACCTGGTTAATTCTACAACCAAGACACATTCGGCCTCCGTACCGGGGAGAGAATTAGGATTATCTGAATCATTGTCTTAACCTCTGCTACTCCTTGCTTCCTGAGACCCAGCCAGTGGGTCTGAGTCTCAACCCCACCGCCAATCTCATGCACCCAAAGGCATCTAATACTTTCCTACCAGGTGCTAGAAAGCCAAATCCCACAGAGGGTTATCACCCAGCCATCCTTAGCCACCGAGACACAGCTCGGTCCAATTAAAGAGAGATTGGGAAACAGTCAGGCCCGGAAGGATCTAAGCTCAGGCTAACACACCTGAGAGACCCACATAAGAATCACAGGCTGGCCGGGCGCGGTGGCTCAAGCCTGTAATCCCAGCACTTTGGGAGGCCGAGACGGGCGGATCACGAGGTCAGGAGATCGAGACCATCCTGGCTAACACGGTGAAACCCCGTCTCTACTAAAAAAATACAAAAAACTAGCCGGGCGAGGTGGCGGGCGCCTGTAGTCCCAGCTACTCGGGAGGCTGAGGCAGGAGAATGGCGTAAACCTGGGAGGCAGAGCTTGCAGTGAGCTGAGATCTGGCCACTGCGCTCCAGCCTGGGCGACAGAGCGAGACTCCGTCTCAAAAAAAAAAAAAAAAAAGAATCACAGGCCTTGGAGAGCACTTTCTCCACCAGCCTAGTTACTCTTCCTCCTCCTGCTCCCAGAAACGCCCATATGAACCCTATAAAATCATTCCACCCAAAACCACAGGCAGTTTGAATGCAGTCACTCAGCTCTTAGAAAAAAACCAAACATGCAAAGGCAGTTGCAGCAGCTCTGCTCTAGCGCAGGGACGCACACCCCAGGAGGAGGGGTACAGCAGGGTGGGCCACCTTCCCTGCTGTGGACGGTGAAAATGATCGGGAACGTCCAAGAGCTTAGAGGATTTCCTCCTTGCCTGTGCAGGAAGGAGAGGTCTTGGCAACATTGAAACATAATATTATTCCACTCAAATGAAGATTTAACTGCTCCAAAATCAATTTCAGAATGTAGGAATGACAGTAAGTAATACAATAATAAAGTCATTCAAAGATCATGGGGCAGTTAAACAATAGTCTGGGAGACTGCATTGCGCAGTCACAGTGTACTTCGGAAGAGTGAATTCTTCCTTGCTTAAGAAAGAGCACTAGATCGAAAATATTTTCAAAATAAAAATCAATGCTTTCCTCGCATTAGTGGGCCATGTTTACTGTGTGGCCACAGGTCTGGTCCTGGGAGAGGAAATGAAGTTCTGACTCTGGAGTCCTAACACACGTGGGGTCTACAGCTCACCCACTGACAAGCTGTGTGGCCCAGAGCAGCTGTGGAAGTTCTTGCTAAGCCCATTTTCTCCCATGCAAAGTAGGGAGAATACTAGAAGCCTTCTCCTGATCCTCCCTTGTGGGGAGGATTCCAGAGATCTGTGAGGGAATGTGTGGTATCTGGCCCACTGTAGATACTCCAGAAATGGTGCCCTTCACTAGCTAAGGGGCACACACAGAACATCCACCCACTTCACTAGCTAGGGGGCACACACAGAACATCCACCCACTTCACTAGCTAGGGGGCACACACAGAACATCCAGCCACTTCACTAGCTAAGGGGCATGCACAGAACATCCAGCCACTTCACTAGCTAAGGGGCACGCACAGAACATCCACCCACTTCACTAGCTAAGGGGCACACACAGAACATCCACCCACTTCACTAGCTAGGGGGCACACACAGAACATCCACCCATTTCACTAGCTAGGGGGCACACACAGAACATCCACCCACTTCACTAGCTAGGGGGCACACACAGAACATCCACCCATTTCACTAGCTAGGGGGCGCACACAGAACATCCAGCCACTTCACTAGCTAAGGGGCATGCACAGAACATCCACCCACTTCACTAGCTAAGGGGCACACACAGAACATCCACCCATTTCACTAGCTAGGGGGCACACACAGAACATCCAGCCACTTCACTAGCTAAGGGGCATACATGGAACATTCACCAGCTTTGGCTGCAATCTTGCAATCTAAGATGTGGAGCTGGGAGGTGGAGGGTAGGGACTACATCTGGAGAAAAATAGGGAACACAGCAAAGCAGTCTGTGAAATGTGAGAAAGGAGCAGATCAGACTTTAGGTGCTGCAGAGAGCTTGACAAGGGATAAGCTGTGTCCAAACAGGGAGGCTGAGAAAGCTCAAAGAAGGAAGCGGGGTTTGAACTGGGTTTCCAGAGGCATGAAGATAGATGCTAACCTGCCCTAGAGCAAATACTCTGTGTGTGTGCATTACATCTATGTCTTAAGAGAATATAAGTTGAGAAAAAAAAATCACAAAGTGGGGGGCAAATGAGTACATATACACATTTTTTTAAATAACATAGTAATACTCAAATGTGGCAGCTGGTACTGTTACTTGTATCCGTCAGGATGAGCCTGACATGGACACCCATAATCAAGCGCTACCTAGGAGAGGTTTCTGCAGGATGTTGAAGTAATAAGTACATATGTGCCTGTGAGAAAGTGCAGACAACTCAGTGAAGAAAGGATTCGCCAGGTCAGACAAGGTGTCACAAAGACAAAATAGTTGATTATAGACCATTTTTTCACTTTGTAATTTTGTTCTATAATTTTAAGAAACCAAAGGTAGATACGGCATAAGTGAAAATGTATAGTATCACTCAGCAAAGTCAGTCTCCACCAGTGGCACACAATACCACTTCTGGTGCCTCAAACCGATTCCAAGAGTGAGTCTCTCTCAAGATTATCATCAAACAGAACTACGTCCTGACGTCCCTTCCATGTCTTGGACTTGGAAACTTACAAGATCAAGCAATTAGCTTCCCAACTGGCTGACTTAGACAATCATACATAAAGGTCTATGGATATGAAGAATTTTAAAGGCAGCATATGCTAATCTTTTCACAGAAAAGATAAAAATACAAATCCATTTCCCTTATAACCTTTGGGCCCATAACCAAGAAGGAATACGGAAATGTACAAATGTGCATGCAGAGAAAAAAAATGCTTTAACTCATGAGGGTTTATACATATTCCCTTCCATACTGCTCCTTGGGGAATATTTTTCACCAAATTTTACTTTGAAGCTACATTGGAGATCTGGCACATGGCCCAAACTGTCTTCAAATTTTGTCAGAATTTTACCAGCATTGCAAATAATATATAGAAGTTGGGAACTTCATTAAAGAGATATTATCTGATATGACTTCTATATTCAATGACAGAAATGACATTTTTGTGGCTGGAAGGCCACAAGATGCACATGATATGTGATTGATAGCATGTGCTAAAAAAACAGGATGAGAAAAGAGGAACAATGATCTCAAAAATAAAACTACATGTGACTCAGTCTAAATGCAACATGGGATTCTGGATTGGATCCTGGAACCAAAAAAGGACACATCTAGAAAAAACTGGGGAAATCCAAATAAGGTCTATAGTTTATTTAATAGTAACGTGCCCATGTGAACTTCATGGTTCTGATAAATGCACCATAATTATAGAAGATGTGAACAGTAGGGAAAATTGGGTGAAGGGCAGGCATGTAGAAACTCTCTGTACTATCTTTACAGTTTTCCCTTAAATCTGAAATTATTCCAAACTCTAAAGTTTATTTTATTTTATCTTATTTTATTTTGAGATGGAGTGTCCCTCTGTTGTACAGGCTGGAGTGCAGTGGCAGTAAGCTGGGCTCACTGCATCCTTCATCTCCCGGATGGAATCTCCCTGGTTCAAGCAATTCTCCTGCCTCAGCCTCACAGGTAGCTGGGATTACAGGCATGTGCCACCACACCCGGCCAATTTTTATATTTTTAGTAGAGATAGGGTTTCACCGTGTTGGCCAGGCTGGTCTCGAACTCCTGACCTCCAGTGATCCCCCCCCGGGCCTCCCAGAGTGCTGGAATTACAGGTGTGAGCCACCACGCCTGGCCTTAAAGTTTATTTTTTTTAATGTGGCTAAGGAAAGGAAACTTGCAGCACTGTTAAATTTCATCCAAAAACAAAACAAACAAAAAAAATACATTATTTGGAGTAAAATATTAGATCATGAATTTCTATAAATATAATATGAGAAAGACACTGCAGAATAAGGAGAGTGTAGAAATTGCTGTTCTATCCCAACTGCTCGCCCACCAGTGGATGCCAGAGTCACATCTTAAAATGCTGAATTAACACCACTCAAAATACAGCTTGTAACAAATGATATCATAATACAAAACAAAAGGCTGATAAAGGCTTTATCCTTGAAGCTCTTACTCGAAGGAAATTCCTGATGTTGCATGACTTGGGCAACTCCCCAAGGCAATTTTGTTGAAGAAAAGGCAAAGGATGGGTGACCATCACAATATGTGTTGTGGCTCCTCAGACCCTAAATTGTCTTTGGCCAGTGCCCCTTGACATCCTCTTCTTTGGAGCATGCTCTCAGGAGAAGTCAGCTTTAAGACGAGAAATTTTGGACAAGGAGCATGGCAACCTGCACAGTATGGTACAGCAGGAATACATCTTTCTCCATGGACTCAGGATTTCCCTAATGTCCAGTGAAATCCCAGTTCAAATATCCTCCCACTGAGCTGGTAGGAAAATATCTCAGGCGTTACTTGTGAGTGTCTCCCCTTCTTTCAGTTCATGGAAGAGCACAAGGGGCTTCTAAGGTGTATAAAAAATGGGCAAAGGCCTCGTATCTCCAGCCCATCACAGGCTTCACAGAAAGCCTTATCATACAAGTCCCAGTGGTTCCCTGCAGGCACGTTTGAGGACAGGAGTCCTGATGTGGTTGGAAGCCTCGGGGCCAGGCACCAGCCTATCTGAGAGCACCACAGAGACCTCCGCCTCTGAGAACTGGCACCTTTGTCAGGAAGTCTGTGTCAGGAAACTACTCCCCCAGCATAAACCGTTTAGGAGTGCAAGTTTTGGAAAACAAAAACCAGGATGAGTAGAGTCTGCAGCCAACATTTCCCTTGGGCAGAACAAAACAATTTCTAGGGCATGGGAAAGTAAAGGGTCTATGGATCATTTAGAAGACTTTTAGCCAAAAATAAATATAGTGATGCAAGTAATAAAAGCATTATCTTGTCTAACAAGATCTCCAGAGACAGGAACTCCCAGGGCTCTGGCTCAGTAGTGTCTGAAGACCCAGGCTCCTTCCATACCTCCTCATGCATCTTCAGGGAGTGGTCACGTCTTCCCACATGGTGACATAATGGCGGCAGCAGTGCCACACATCACACCTTACACGACAATGTCCCCAGCCAAAAGGAATTTCTTCTCGTTCTCCTCTCTTTAATAAGGGAACACTTCCCGGAGGCCCCTGGGAGACTTCTCATAGGTCTTGCTGGCCAGAACTGGACTGCATGACAACCTCAAAGTCAATCACAAGCAAAGGAGAACAAAACAACAAGGAACGGCTTACACAGACCATGTTTACCCTCCAGAACTGGCCCCAAAAAGTCAAGGTTCTGTTAGCGAGAAAGAAGCCCAGCGGTTAGGTCACCGACAGGGTCTAGCACATACTGGCTGGTTCAGAGAACAAGAAGGTTAGAAGGGGTGAAATGGAAGTCAAATATGAGTGAATGTCTCTATAAGCCATCTTGTCACATGGAAGAATGGATGACACTGAATGGCAAGAGAAATAAGAGATGCTTGTAAAAACAGAACCATGGCACCACAGTGGACCAGGCCATCCAGAAATTACTCCTATCCCTGGCATTCTCTGCAGGGCAGAAGGACACCCAGATGTTCTCCCAGGAAGGCTGCTGGCTTCGTGCAGGAGGCCTGGGTCTAGGCCCCAGCAGCCTGATGAACCCACCAGGATGCCCAGGGAACCTCTAGTGGGGCCTCACATTGCACAGCTCCAGGCAGCTCTTTGCCCCCAGAAATCAACTTGAGTGATGGCTCTGGGGCCCCATGACACAGCAACCCTCATGTCTCAGGGGTCCACAAAACATATTCCTGAGGGTGCAGTTCCTTGTAAAGGAGCCCCTCCCCTCCCAGGCCCCACTTTCCCTCATCATAGAATGAGGTGCTGGTAGAGTTGGTGGCTGCTCTGGCCACTTGGTCATCCCTCCACCACCGTCATAATTTGTGGTAAATCCACTAAATATTATTTACTAAATATTTTCCCTTAAATGTACTCATCATTTTTTAAATAAAAAATCAATTTTAGCCTCATCCTCACTATTTTACCCTCAGGTATGAAGTCATGAATGTGATGAGCTAGTTTTACTTCTAAGCAACAACACAGGTTCCTAATTATTAATTTCTAAAATAAATCTGCATATCACCTAAAAGTACATTGTGTGCACCAGCAGAGCACATCCTCCTTTTGGGGAAGAACAGCCTTCTAAGATCTCTTCTAAGTGCTGATATTCAGGGACTCGATAAACATAAAACAGGCCTCTATGTAAACTTTCTGTTTGCAACTGAGAGCACAGAACAGCCATGAGCGTGGCAGAGCAAAAATCGAGCCTGTGGAATAAACACTTAGAGAATGTCCAGCTAAGCATGGAGCATGGAGTTCAAGGTGGCAAAGAGACAAACAGAAAAGATGAAGTTGGGCAAGATGATGTGGCCAGGAAGGGAGCCCAGGGTTCAGGGGGACCCAGGAGAAGCTGGAGCGATCCTGGTTATGCAAACAAGACATAAGCCAGGAGGAAAAGACATGGTGTCAACAGACAGAGGGCAGAGGAATATGACTCTGTGGACACTGGCCATGGAAAGGCAAAGGAGACATGAGGAAATGGAGATC
The DNA here is from genome assembly GCF_043159975.1 of Macaca nemestrina. NCBI lineage: Eukaryota > Metazoa > Chordata > Mammalia > Primates > Cercopithecidae > Macaca > Macaca nemestrina. The sequence continues at coordinate 5,496,184 of NC_092133.1, forward strand.
TGGATCCCAGGGAAAAAAGTCACCAGAATAGCTTCAGGGTAAAAGAATTTTTAAAAAGAAGAAAGAATGCTTTCAGCTATCTTCTCAAAAAGTGCTACAAACAGTGTGAGAAGAGGGAATTTGTGAAGCATTGAAAAGCTGAATTATTTGTGCTGAGGTCCCTCTAGCTATGACACTATTTAATAGACCATTTAATAGACAATTAGAAAGCCAGTTGTCTTCATTATAGTAAACAGACAAATGCCCACACAACGGTGTAATTTTGTGGATCTCACTGTTGAGGACAAAAAGGTGAAATCCTGGAAGGCAGAGACGTCACCATTCGCAGCAAAAGGATGCACACACAGCAGGGGAAGAAGCAGGTCAGGGAGAAAATCCTAGAAGCCACACCACCCATCCTGTAAACAAGACCTTAGAACTCTCTGTAACGTGGTCAGTTCCTCCTAATCCAATCACAGAACACACCAACAAAGACTTGCAAAGGATGTGAGTCACAAAATTTCCTCCAAAGGTTTCCCAACCTCTCTGCTCTGCCTGCTGTTTGGTTCAAACCAAATCTAGGGGGTCAGCTGGGCTACTCGCACACAGCGCCCACTCAGCCTTTTCTTGTCCCATTGAATGGCCAGCAAATAAGAGAGTCAGGAGTAGCCCTGTGTTCACAGGCCCTAATCACAGCATTTGCTGATAGCCAACAATCACCAAGCTATCAAAGGTCGATCAAGTCCCGATCATTCTGTGCCATCTTTGTCCAATACGAATCCCCTGAAATCATGAAAAGATTATGAATCTCTAAAATGCCAAGATAAGTTATAAAGTAAAAAAAACTAAAAGGAAGGCCTCCTATTTTTCATGCCATACACACACATCAGAAGCAGCCCATCAGATCTGCAAAAATGCTCCGGATTAAAAGATAAAGTGAAATTTAAATACCATTTGGCAATCCAAAATTGGCTTCAGGCATCCCAAAATGGAGCCAGGTGCAGCAGCCTCTATGACAACTGTTCACACGCATTCGGAGAGCACCAGACCTCACCTGGTTCTTAAGACTGAGTTGTAAAGAATGTGTTCCCCACAGCAGCACACCCTTGCTCAGGCCGAACGAGGAAAAGATTTAGTGAACGTGGCACAGGATCCGTGCTGGCCTCAAAATTCGATTTCCTGAATTTGGAAAGTCTTTCTTCAAGAGAAGAATTATCCTCATGATGCTAAATGTGAGGGAAGGGACAGTAGGGACAAGATGCAAGCATGACAAGTGTGCAGCCTCTCCCCTTGCTGAAACTTTACTTTCTAGAAAGCCGCTGGTGGGATAAGACCCGCACCCAACCCCTGCAGCACCAGATCAATGGGAAATGGACGAGTAATTGATCTGATGTTTGATCAAGAGTCTAGTCATTTCTTCCATTCATAACAAACCTGCAATCCTGTTGATTCAGAACCAGAAAAAATTATAGTGAGTCCCATTTGGTCTCTGTTTATGTGATGTATGTAGGTGCCGACTGGGAGAAGGCAAACTAACTGAGGCATGCTGCAGAGTCGTGAGATTTTAATTTTTAAAAATACTTACAAGCTTATACAACTGAATAAATGTTTTCCCTTTTGAAAGCTGCCTCCTTGGTAGATCTCTGTTCCAAAGGGAGCCTCCTCCGCTCCAAGCTGTCTTTAGACCCCTCCTATGGAATAGGGTTAGAATCCATTTACAGGTCCCAAGACACTCAGGTCACACTTTGTGTACTAATTCATAGACAATATTATTCAAGTCATCACCTGACTTTGGTTTGGCTGCTACTTGGCTGTTTAGCAAAAACAACAGAGCCTGTAACTCAAGTTTGTCAGAAGGAAAGCTTAATGATGCCAACCACTTTGAAATGTAACATGGCCAAGAGCCTCTTCTACAATGCGCTTAAAAAGATTTTTTAAAAATTCACCCTCGCCAGCACATGCGGTCGCCACTCGTCTCCTTAAAGCCTCAGTTCAAAAGCTGGCTCTGGAATTTCACAGGTCAAAAGCCTTGCGCCAGCAGTCAAAGCATGTGCCTGACTCCAGAGCCTTCTGATAAAAATGCTTTGGTCCATTCCCCTTGGGTTTAAAAGGAAGGTTTTTAGCAGGAAACCTCCTGACCTCAAATAATGATCTCCCATATCTTAGTTTCTCGGTGGTTCCAATATTCATCCACTCTATTTGGGGGATGCAGAGGTTGTTTCTCTGAAACCTTCCCACAGGCCAGAGCAGGCTTTTTGCTGTTCTGTGGTCAAGTCCAGGACTCACAGAAGATTCAAAGTAACATAAAAAAAAGTTATCTCATGTGATGACAAAATAGCTTCTAAATGATTACCACAACCTGATGCCTGATTGGTAGAAAAATGTTTCCTTAATAATGTCTCCCTTGACTTTTATTCCAAAAAAGAGACTTGCTTTGAAAATTTGACCAGATCCCCCCACCACAACACAGGCACAAATATTGGATGTGTTGCTCTATTCCCAACTGCAAATGAATTTCAAAGAAAAATGCAATGCAATATACAGTTTTTCTACAGAAAATGACAAAAGAATAAAGATTTTTTTAAATCTATGAAATCAAATCATCTGCTGATTTTGACTGCTAAAAGAAAAAGTAATCTTTGAAAATTTAGTTTTTTCAATGGAAAACCTTTTTTATCTTTCAGTAAAGAGCAAACCTTCTTTACCATAACTTGGGAAAAAATCTAGGGGTTCATGGGCAAATATTCATCCTGAAAATGGAAACATCAAGTGACAGAACCTTTGTCTATGTTACATCTACAACATAACAACATGCGTAAAGTCCATGTTCAGGAAACCCACAGGAGGAAGGTGAGGAGCTCAAATGAAAGGAAAGAGGAGCGGAATGATACCTGGTTTTTAGAGCATCACGCTTGTATTTAATTCTTTTAGATGAGAGTTTTACTTTACTTTGTGCCATCAGAAGCTGGGCCATGTTTTAACCTCAATTTTCTTCCAACCTTTATTTCATTACAAATAAAGGTGCTAATATAGAACTGTGTGTAATAAAGGTCTTCATAACACCAAGAGAGAAAATTAAAACAATTATGAAAGTAGTTTCTCATAGTGGCCAATGATGTACAGCTGCAATTTAACTGCTGTCCTATTAAGAGGCAGCATTTATAACTTACCCTTTATTTTCATTCTGCTGTAGAAAAAACTTTACAGTTTATGTAAGTTTTTTTTTTTAAAGTTCTGCCTTTCCTTATGGGTGATCTGGAGGAGAGCAGCTCAAATCATGGCTGTGGATGCCCTGCTGTGCAGATGAGCCCAGAGACGGCTGCCGTTGTTCTCTGAAATCTGTTATGATTCCTAAGAGATGGCTCCCCCGCAGAGACTCCAGGTGGCTTTCTAACCCCTAAAAAAAGACCTGGTTCTTAAACCTCAGCAAGCATAAGAATGACCTGGGGGCAGTTGACCAAATGCAGACACAAAAATGAAGAGAATCCATCCTCAGATCTTCTATGCAAGGTTGACTTGATAGCTACAATTGGACAATTACAATTCAACAAGATACGGACCACAGTGGAGGCACCTATGTCCTCGAATGTCACATGACACCATCAAAGGAGGCAGAGACATTTTACCAAAAAGAATGGGACTTCCGAGCTGAGGCTAGAGGGACCAATGGGAGTTGGTGAGAGGGAACCAGAGAGCCAAGTGCAAGCCAGCACAGTGTGAGGGTCCCCAGAAAGAGTGTGTGTGTTGGTAACTGAGCCCAGATGGAAACCCAGGCAGGGCTGACAGGGCCCATGAGAAAGTGATCTGCCTGCTCTGCCACCTGGGCATGAAGGCATTTAAAATCCACCACCCTCAGGGCTCTGTCTTTCCCTCTGCAGGCAATAAGATTCTAACGATGTCTCCTGGCCTCTCAGATCTACCAGGAAAGCATCTCCGCTGAACCTGTTCACCAGATGAGTCCAGGAATAGAAAGTAAGAATCGGCCCCAGAAACAGTTGCCCTGGGATTGACATATAGGTTGCACTTGAGGTTGTACTTGAGTCTTCCCAATAAAGCATTAACTGAACTACACCTCAACAAGATCCCAGTGCGTCAGGCAAGAAGCATGTGCACTTCCTCCCCTACACCAGGGACACATTGGAAAATGGATTCCATTCTACAAGAATTTGTTGGGCACCTACTCTGTGCTAATTTTAGGTAACTTGGATATATCGATGAAAAAAGAAACCAAAAAAAGACAAACATCTCTGTCTTCATGGAGCTTCAGTTCTAGTAAACACATCTGTTACATCTATAAAGATTTTTTGTTGTTGATTAGTTGGTTGGTTGGTTGACTGGTTGGTTGGATTTTAATTACAGTACCATGGTTCACAAGGTTTCTGTGAAATAGGCACCCTCATTCCTGATGGGAATGGACGTTGGAAATGTGAATAACAACCTGTACCAAAAGTATTGATGATGTTTATACTCTCTGACTAGGCAGTTTTATTTCTATTCTTCAGTTTAAAAAAAGAAACTAAACTTGGAAAGAGTTTTCCACAAAAAAATGTCCATCATAGAGTTATTTACATTCAGAAAATATTAAAAATAATTTGTATCTAGTAAGAGCACAGGGAGGGAAGAGCTAAGTACACCGTAGAACTCCACATCATGAAATACTTGTAAATAATCTGTTGAATCGTATGATATTAAATAAATAAAATAGCAGAATACAACATTGTATGTACACAGCATCTGATCATAGATGTATAAAAGGAAAATGATTTGGGAAATGATTTGGAGAATATAACACCAATATGTTAACAGTCATTATTACTCCATGGGGTGGTGAGGGGCTGTGATCTTTCCTTCTCTCTATTTTTTCATAGTTTAAGATTTTTCTATAATGAGCACATCCTTTTAAATAGGAAAAACAGCAAACCACAAAGAGGAAAAACATATCTATTCAGGGAGGAAGGGTGAGAGGAAGGAAAGGGTCTGGAGGAGGAAGGTGAACACTTGGATCATGCGAATACTCCATGGACCCGTCCAGTCATCACTGGGAATTCCATGCATTTCCAAACTCTTGTGGGGATGCTGCTTCAGCAACTAGCTAATGTGTTCTCTCTCTTCTAATTTTTTAAGTGTCGCTAAATAATCATGTCAGAAGGGCCCTTCTAGGACCAACCATGGCATTTTCCTACAGAGAAAAATCTTATTATCGAATGAGAGAGGGACAGAACCTTCTTAAACATTTCCATTCTTTCAGGCCTAAAGAATTTGATGATGATGACCACTGAGGCTTTAAACAACTTTTTTGTTTATTCACCCTCAGCTCAAAGATGATCTCGTATACAGTTATATTTCTCATCACTACAAAGCTACCTCTCAAATTGAAGTCTCCAGTTCAGGCACCACCTTTCTGACACCTCCACCCCACCCCACAGAGTTGATCCCTTCCCGGCCTGTGCTGCCTCTTCCCTGGCAGGGCCCTTGGTTAGTACACGCTATGGAGATGTCTGTGTCATCCGTAGGCTGTCCGCCCTAAGAGGGTAGGAGGGTACATCTCATTCATCAAAGAAAGATTGTTGAAGAAATGAATGGACACATGAAAAAAAATCAATGAACGATTTTCTTTCCTGAGCTTCAAATCTTAGTTGGACGCCACTTGCTAGTCCTTCTCAAACATTTAAATTCACAAATTTTGAACAAATAAATGAATCAGACTTAAAAAGGAATGAATAAAGATTTTTTCAAGATGATGACAGTTTCCCTTCTTCATTCAACAGATGAAGCATCAAGTTAAAACATCTCCAAGATTTTTTTACCTGGAGTAATAGAGAGCAGATCTGTAAAAGAAACCAACATATCATCATTATTTCTCCAGGTTCCAATTTTGAGAGATTTCCTTCTAACAAAACCTTATTCTAAACATTGGTGTGTAAACACAGATAATATCTTCAGACCTGCATGGCCAAAACGAACTGAATACCATTCCTAGGGGTGGGAGGGGGGTACCCAAAATGCAATGTTCGTTTTTATTCAGAAAATACAAAATAGGGTTATGTGGTTACTTGAGCAAAGCATAGCACACTCCCTGGGCATCTTGGTCTAGTCAATGTATTAATAGTAATTAACAGTAGCTAGCCTGGGCTGCTTCACATTAATTGAATCCCCAAGATGTCCATTAGAAGAAGAGCACGGTCATTCATTCATTTTTGTCTGAACATTCTCAACATTCATTTTTGTCTTTGAAAACACCTTGAGCAGGTGAATCCTCACATGATCCAAATTTTGAAACTTTTCAATAGGCAACGAATTACGGTATTGACACATAGCACAAATGCAATGGCGATTTTGAATACATTGCTAATGCAAACATTTTATTAAATTTTGCAAAAACGGTTCTTTCTTTTCTCAGAGTCCTACGTGTATATAATTTATTGCCATTTTCCCATTAGTTTCCTCAAAGCTGTTGATTTTCTGGTACTGCACAAAAGGCAGTAAGTAACATTTTCTATCAGACTATATCCAAATAAAAGGCATTAGAAACATAAAACAAAAACCAGCACTTGTATTCCTGTATTTTGTTGGAAATGCTCACATTTGAGCCAAAATCCTGCTCCCAGATGACCAAGGTCAGAATTTAAAGCGTGGGTGGCCACAGATGACTGAGCAAGTGGGACTAAAGCCAACAAGGGTAATAGCAGCTCCTCTGTACTGAGCCTGGGCTAACTGCGGAATGCAGGCCACCTTCCGTGATTCTCAGGGGCCACTGCGAACGGGATTGCTATTATCCCCTTTTAGAGATGAGGAAATGAAAGCTCAGGGGCGTTAAGGACCATGTCCAAGGTCACTTCTGACCCTGGAGCCCAGGCTCTTGCTTCTACTCCATACTGCAAGACCAGGGATATGCCTAGCCTAGACTTTCAGAAGCCAGACGTTTCATTCACATTATCACGGATTCTAGGATGAGAATAAGTCATCTCCCTTCAAGGCAACTGAAATATTTCCAACTCCCTTTCCTCAAGAAGTAGGTACTCCTCCTCTCCATACTTCAGATAAAAGCACCTTCCCCTTCTCCCCATTGCCACCCCCCAATGTCACCCGTCTCGCCTTTCACGATGGAGTCAATGTGCCAATCTTCTGGCATCCAATGACTTGCTGGCTCCCCCGTGTTTATCTGTCCCAGTGGTGGTCCATGAAGCACTGCCATGTTCCTCTAACATCTGGGACTCATCTCATCTCTGCTAATGACCCAGTGGTCTGCAGAAAGGCATGCTGAGTGCAGATGTGCCCATCACCCAGGCTTAATGGGGTGCAGAGGAGCTGAACCAAAGGTGTGGGCATCCCCTGAGAGGTGCTTGAGGGCCGGGTCACAGGCCTGGAGGGGCCGAGGGCAGCCTATGCCAGGTCGCTGTAGAGGAATTAGTGAAGCCTTCCAATGGCAGGTGGCGGGAGCTCCGCTCTGTGGCTCCAGGCACTGAAGGAAGACCCCAGGCTGTTGCCCTTGACAAGTGGGAATCAGGACAACCAAGCTACAGAGATGGGCTCAAAACCCCTCTTCCCTTGCCCATGCAGTTGTGGGGAAGTGGATAGAGACCAGGTCCTGTGACTGACCTGCTCAGGGAAAGCCACTGAGATACAGTGCAGTCACTGCTACCTCAGAGCTGGGACCTGGGACAGCCCCAGCAAGAAAGGGCCTCTGGTGTCCTAGCTCCCTTCTCTCCCAGCCTGGGTCGGGCCTCTTCCCTGCCTCTGAGCCCCAAGGCATGTTTTCTCCTCAGGGTCTCATTCTTCCCTCCTCCACACTGTGCAGACTCCATTCCCACGATGAGTGACTAGAGTCAGCTTTCTCCAGCTCCCCAGCCACTCCAGCCATGAAATCTTATTATTATCTATAATATTATTTATATCATTTACAAGAATGCTAAAATGATTAATATATAAATGTATTAATAGTAGTATTCTGTAACACAGATTAAAATTGTATTATCCCTCCTGGGCAGGAGAAAGAAAAAGGGCACTATAAAAGCAGTAAACAGGCACTTCTGCTGTTAAAGTGGGATCCATTTCTACTGGGATGGATGCAACACAACAGTCCTGAAAGGCAGGGGGCTGGCCCAGCGCCTCGCTGGGACCTTGAATCACCACACATCATCAGTGAATCTCCACGTGAGGCCCATGAACTGCCAGCATCAGCATCTCCTCCAAAGCTAGTTCAAGTGCAGGTTCCCAGACCCCACCAAAGGCCCCCTGAACCAAAAGTGATGGAGGGGCCCAGGACTCTGCATGTGGGCAAGCGCCCAGGGGATTTTCATATACCCCTGCTTCATGGACGATCACTTCCCTGCTTAAGGCTGATGTCAACCTGGGACTGACCCCACACAGGGCAACTGGGCTCGAGGTTTAGTACTGCCAGGGAAGGATGGAGAGGTCTCAAGGACTGGCTCTTGTCACAGCACTGAGGCCCTTAGAAGGATGTGATCCACCAGTTGCTAACACCCACCCTTCTGAGCAGCCTCTGTACCTCCTTGGTAAAAGTCAGCAGCAGATAAGAAGGAAGAGAGGGAGGAGGATGGGCAGACTTACTTCTCTTGAGACATATGTGGGTATTTTGCTTTAGAATATGGGCTTGAGAATTTATAAGACATTACCTGGGCCACATAAATACTTGTTTTGTTTTAACAGCACAAAAATATAGAAACTCAGGGTGAAAAGCACCTCAGAAATGATCTAACCCCCTGTATTCCTTTTCACAGACTTAGGAACTAAGGTCAAGATGGGGGATAGGTTTATCCCTTCACCACCACCCCTGGGGAAGTCAGAGGCCAAGGGGCTACCCTAGGTAAGGAGAGGAGGCCCTTTACATCTCCGCTGGCCCTGTGGAATCCGGAACCAGGGTCTGAATTTCTGATCATGAATTAAAAATAAAGCAACAAGAACATGAGGAAACTACCAAATTGCCCGAGTTACATTTTTCTCCAATAAAGAATTTCAGTTTTTAAAGTTACTTTCAAAAATAACTGATTTTATCATGGACATTTTTGCCATTAAAAAAAAAAAGTTATCCAAGAAAAATCTGCAACAAAGTCATCTTGCCCAGTAAGTTCAGAGTGTTCCAACCGGAAATGTAATCTGATGGGAACTGGGCAGCTCCATCTGCAATGCTTGGAGTGCTGGGCGCTGATGGGTTTTAGAGCTACAAAGATAGGCAGGGCAGACTGGCAGAAGAGTGAGCAGAGGAAGGACAAAGGTAACCTACGATATAGTTAGGACAGAACCTGGATGGTCTGGGGTCTGAGGGTGCTCACTGGAAGAGCACCCTGCCCAGTGCAGGGGGATCTCAGGGGGCTTCTCAGGGCAGATGGAGCTGCTCTGAGAACTCAAGAATGCCTTAACCAGGCAGGGATGGGGAAGAGACCTAAAGGCACCTTGGGAAAGGCTGTCAGTGCCGTGGCCTTCAGAGGCAGCCGAGAGAGGAGGCTGGAGAGGCAAAGAGAATAGAGCTAGTTAGGGGGCCCCAAAGGCTGCCTCATTTAGTCTAGGCATTATCTGAGGACACTACTGAAATTCTTACAACAGTTGAGGAGACCACTGCTGCCCTTTGGGCTGCACCATGGGGGCAGGGCTGGGGTAGAAATCAGGGAGGCCGGTTGGAGGTGGTTCATGAGTCCAGGGAAGAGGCAACTGTCGCTGGGACCGGGATAGTGGCAGCGGGGATGGCAGGGCTGTTGCAGGGGTGCTGACAAGCCTTTTTCATTAGATATGTATGGGGCAGAGGAGAGGAAAATGAAAAAAAAAAAAAAACAAAATCAAAGTTCAGAGGACTTGAGCGGCTGGACAACAGCATTTACCAGGAAAGCCAAGAGAGAGGGGTGGGGCCAGGTGATCATGGAGTCCTTGCCCTTGTTATTGTCATCGTCAACATGTTAGTTTTCTCTAGGGGTGTTGTGGACTAAATGTTTGTGTCCCCAAGAACTGACATGTTGAAGTCCTAGCTCCCAATGTGATGGTATTAGGCAGTAGGGCCTCAGGGAGATAATTCGGTTCAGATGAGGTTGGCAGGGTGGGGTCTCATGATGGGATTTGTGCCCTTATAATAAAAAACACTAAAGAGTGCTCTCTCTGTCTCCCTCCCTCCCCATCCCCTTGCCATGTAAGTACACAGCATGATGACAGCTGTCTGCAAGCCAGGGAATGGGCAGACCCTCACCAGAAACTCTATCAAGCATCATCTTGATCTTGGACTTCCCAGCCTCCAGAACTGTGAGAAATAAATGCCTGCTATTTAAGCTCCCAGTCTATGGAATTCTATTATAGCAGCCTGAGCTAACTAGGACAGTGGGTGAGGAGGTGAGCTTGGACATGGTGCTGATGGCCAGTGGGCACTTGGTTCTACAGCCCGGAATTCAGAAGACAGGTCTGGGCTCAAGGCAGGAATTGAAGTCATCAGATCCGGGGGAGAATCACATCTCCAGTGAGCTCATGTGGAGTGAAAGAGAAAGGAGCTGAGGATCCAAACAAGGTGCTCAACTCTGGAAATAAGAGGAGAGAAGAGGAGCCGGTCAAGGAGCCTAGGAGGAGCAGTGGAGGAGGAAGAGGAGGTAAACTCAGAAGATGCAGAGCCCGGGGCCTGGGGAGGGAGTTGGAGAACTGAATAGCCACCTACAGCAGGTGCTGCCTCATGAAATCCACCCACTTTAGCAGCAAGGAGGCCACTGGTGACCTGGGAAAGAACATGGGAAAAGAGCTAAGTTAGGGTGGGTTGAAGAAGTGTGGGAGTGGGATGTGGGCAGAGGTTGAACAGCAGTGTTGGAAGATGTTTGCCTGGCAAGGAGAGATGATGAGACAGGCAAAATTTGGAAGTGGGAGAAGCAGGACCAAGCTGCAATGCTGGTGAGGACTCCTGTAAAGAGAGAGAGTTCAGTGTTACTGGGCAGAGAAGGCAGAGCTGGGGTGGGAGATGCTCTCTCACACAGTGGAAGAGAACAATTCACCCAAAGAATATGTTAAGGCAGCCCATTTTTAAATCATGTGAAGCATCGAAAGTGAGAATTAAAAGTGTTCGTAATTCTGGCCAAGTCACCAGCAAACTCCTCACCAAGGGCTTGTCCTTGAGTCCTGGGGTCAGATTCCCTGCTTTTGGGCTCCCTTCTTTCTATTTCCTAGGAAAGCTCACGCAATTCATCATTGGGAGTGTGTTTCAATGGGGCATGACAACATCCCATGAAAGAGAAACTGCATGTGCTTCGGGGGAAATTGCAGATTCCAACCCTGTTCTCCCGGCCAGTTGTACCAGAATACATGGAAGACTGACCAGGAACAGGGTGACTTTGCGGCTCCAGAGTGACAGCGACAAGACAGGGCGGGTGGGGTGTCCTTCTCTCTATAGCGACTTTGGGCCAATAAGGTGTAGACAGAATTGGAGACCATGCTGTCTCTGGTGTCAGCTCACCACAGACAGAACCCCTGCAACTCCTTTATCAGGACCCTGGCCAAGGAGCCCAGGGCCCGGCCCCTGTGAAGGCGCCCACTCTTCCCGGCATCCCCAGGGATGGGCTGCGCCCCCCCGACTCTCAGGCCAGGGAGGAAGCTTCCCTGGGGAAGGATGACCCATCCCTGGGCCTTACCAAGAGCAGCAGCTCCCAGATATCCCCCACACCCCCTTTGCACAGTCTGTGGGCCACTCACCAGGCCCAACTCCCTTCCCAAGGCAGGCCTGTGCAAAGCCGGAAGTCTGCCAGGTGGCTTGGCTGGAATTCCACCAGGGGGCCTGGTTGGGAGTCCACGGGGCTTTGTGGAAGTCCACTAGGGGTCTGGCCACAAATCCACCAGGAGGCATGGCCAGAAGTCCACCACAGGCTTCGGGCTGCCCTGCAATATTTTTCTCACCAGCCGCTCCTTGGGTCCTAAAAGTTTCACATTTCTTTAACCCATCTGGTCAGAACATCAGAGGCTTTCTGTTACGCTGCAAAGCTGTTGTCACAGATAGTTTTGAACAGATTTTTCACAGATAGTTTTGAACAGATTTGTCAGCTTGCCGTACCTGACAGAGACGCAAAGGATGGAGCAGGGCCTAGAAGAGGCGCAAGGACACAGGCTGTGGCCTGGAGGGGCCTAGAGACGTGAGGGGGGACACTGAGGTCTCTCATCACTGGAGATGTCCTGGGTGACTGCGTGAAGCCGTGGGGCCCAGGCATCACTCCTGCAAGCCCCAGTTCCACTCACGTGGGGAAAAGCGGGCACAGAATTTGCATTACTCATGGAACCCCCAAACCTAAACCAGACTCTAGGCTGGAGTCTGCACAGCATCCCAGGATCTCTCAGGAAATGCCTTCAAGGGGAAAAAGGCCTCTGCCCGCCCCAACATCTCCAACTCTGAGTGTTTGTCTCTGACATGAACAGTGGAACCACGCAGCCACTTCCTAACATTGCTAAGCTCCTCTTTACGGTTGGAAATAGTGGATATTTTTGCCTGAGCTCACCTTTTGGCTTAAGCAGGGAGATTAAAGAATGTAGGCCTAACAATTTAGAGGGTTTTCTGGCTTAAAAAGTAGAAAATACATCTGTAAACCTGATTTTAAACATCATAATCTTCTTATTTCAGGGTATCGACAGCACCTAAAATACATACAGCTGGATAACCAAGCTATTTAGCCTCCGTTAACTTTTTTTCTTTTAGATTGCCAAAAAGATTAATCCTAAAATGTGGGCATACGGTCTTTTTCAATTTGAATTTTAAATTATTCAAATCAAAGCTACCACTCTGCATATTTAACAATCATTCATTTAATGTGCCACTTTTGTACAGCATAACCATTGGATAACCAAACTGTGGCCACTGAAACATACAGTTAGAGTCTATTTGTTTTAACTTCCTTATTCTAATATATACAATATGTGGATGTGTGTGTGTGTGATACACATATATTCATATGTAAACAATACACATTACACAGTAGCATATATGTAAGGTCATACACATACACCATTTTAACAAAGTAACCAGCAAATTAATAACCAGATAATTGGGTATGATCTATTTAGAAGCGTAATTGTTGTCTTATTTTGGTCTTTTCCACCTATTTTAATGCACACATTTGCAGAGCCACACAAATAAACCAATCCATCTTTTATTAGCCATAGCCACAAATTCTTAATTCCTAATTCCCTCTTAAACGTCCCTGGTGACTTCTCACTGACAGAAATTTGTTTAAGATAGATATTTACGGCTGGGTCCCGTGGCCAGGCCTGCATGTCAGAAGGCAGAAAGGAAAGAAAGAATCATACTCCATCAGATTATTTGTGAAGGGGGCAGACACGATGAATGATGTAGGCATGTGTGCAAAGCACTGGGCCACGCCAGGCCCGCGCTGCTGATGAATGGTGAAGCTGGTATCCAGGCGCCATCTCCATAGTTCTGACTTGTATGGGGACGTGAATGCCCGGCCACAGGGGCAGGATGGTGGATACCCCGGCCAGTCAATACAGAAACGATGAGTCTGTCTGTCTCTCACTGAGCACAAATGGTCATTATTGATTCCAGAAGGCTGGCCAGAGGAGGTGGAATCCCCTGGGAGTCACCACCCATCCCATTCAAGGTAGTACATTTCTGAAATGATCTGATTTACAGTTCCTTGTTGGAGGCATCTTGCCAAAGTGTATTTGGCTGAAAGGGCTCTTCGGTATCTCCCATCACCTTCATAATAAGTGGAAGTGCAGGGTCCTAGTTCCCATGCAAATGAAGGGCCAAGCTCATTTTAGATTCCCATTTCCTTTCCTTCTGCTCATGCAAGTGTTAAGGGTGCCCCAGGCCCCATCCATCCCTGAAGTGGCCCCATCCCACTGCCCTGGCTGGCTCTTCCCAGGTCAGCACATTGCTTTTTGCAAGATAAAGATGCCAAACTGAACCTTCTTGTAGAAACCAAAAGCATAATAGTCCAGTGACGCTGTCACAATTTTAAACTGGGCATTTGTAAATCAACTTTCATGCAGAATATATCTTTTGCATATTTTTTCATTTTAGCAGAACACCATACATTTTATGAGCAGAGCAGCATGAGGAAAAAATTCCTTGACAAAGACATGCATTTAAAACTTACTATGTCATACCATCATTTTGCATCTTCCTCATAGAACCGTATCACACACACACACAATAAGATGTTCAAAAAGGAGTATATCACAGGACTAGAAAATTTTTGATATGGTCACCATTTTTAATAAGACACCCTGTACAGAAAGAAATGAATTTGTAATGAGTCAGACCACAGAGAAATACAAAGCAGTTTTTCAAGTTTACTTATAACCTTATAAACGGGCTTCTCCTCCCCTCGCAGACCTGCCTGACAAGCAGAGTCCTTGGTAGTAAATTAAAGGTGGGCAGTTCACCAGAGCTGCGCTTTCCTGTTTCTCTCTAGTGCTCCTGCCCCTCAGAGAGGGAGCATCACCTGCTCCTCCTGCCTGTCTCTGCCTTCTATTCTTCATTACACAACAGATGACCTATCTGATAGACGTCTTCCCTCCTGCAGATTCTGTTGCCAGCCTTCAATGAGAATAAAGCCGGCAGCCCTTTTTATCTTCATTCGGCCGCGGTTCCATCCTCTGTTTTTTTCTAAAGATCGTTTGCCAGCATTGCTTGCTCAGTTGTACCCAGTGGAACAAGCAGTGTCTTCTGAACTGACAATTCTGACTTTTTGCTGCTTGTGATTTTTCTAAAGCATGACAACCACTCGCATGAAGACACGGTAAACCTTTTCAGATAAGGAAGCCTGGAAAAAGAAAGGCCTTTCAAGAAACAGAGGTAGTTACTGCAGGAGCTGAGCAAGACAAGTCTCCTATGGATTCATTTAATTTGGCTGTAACTTACAGGTGGCAAGAGAAATTAGAATCCTGCCATCCATGAGACAGAGAGAGAGAGAGAGAGAGAGAGAGTGTGTGTGTGTGTGTGTGTGTGTACATACATGTTTTAAAAGAGCATTTTATTTGGACAGCCACTAAGAAAAGTCAGATTAGCAATTGGAAACCAGAAGGCTTTGTCTGTTCCATATGTATGCACATGCTATATTCTAATATTTTTATCTTTATCAGAAATGATGTGCCTAATTCCAAACATAAAGGAGAGTTTCTTTTCAACAGAGTCTTCAATAATATCTGTCCTCCTTCAAAATAGATTAACTCTAAATGCTGCTCCTTCCACAGACGTACTGAGAAAACAGATGATCTGTTGAGTCTGGAACTCAACATAGTGATGCATATAAGTTAAATAAGATTTTCACCCTAGAACTTAAAGTATAATAAAATAATAATGTTAAAATTATCTAAAAAAGATTTTCAAATGGGAAATTCTATTTATTAAGTGCAATATTATTTCAGAGTAATATCAGAATACAGTATTATTTTTGAAGTAATACCAGTGCACTATTATTTCAGAGCAATACTAGATAATCCTGATATCAGTATAGGTATAGGCCATTGCCTATAAGTCAGTCACAACAGACTTTCCAACCAACTAGTGGACACCACATATATGTTTCCTTTTGCATCTCCCCAGAATTTCTTAAAGTTACTTGGACTTATTAGAAACAAATTCTGGAGGATAGAATTACTTAATAATTTTTATTCCTAATTTTTAAAAAACTCACATATTTTCTGTCCTTTTTGCAACAGATGTAGTTATAAATAGCTATTTTACCAAATTCAAATAACAATAGTACCTAGCTACCACTTATTGAGCATTTAAAATGTGTCAGATGCTGTGTTCAGCTGCCTGGCGTGCCTTATTTTCTTTAAATTTCACAACAGCCCAGTCATGTAGGTACAAGTATCCACATTTGGTAGAGAAAGAGCCCAGGACTTAGAGAGTTTTTTGATTTGCCCAAGCCAAAAGTTAACAGCATAAAAAAAAAAGTTAACCTGGCACCCAGTTGCATCAATTCCGAGGCCAGAGGTCTGGGCTCCTTTGCCTGGTTGTCACCCACAATAGAATGCAAATGATTATCACCCAAGGCAAGAAAAGCTCCTCCACTCCACGAATGCCACCTCTCCCAGGGCCCCTCACCCAGACTGGTTTATAGCGATAGCAGATTGTTGATCGCTTGGTGTGGAGCCATGTAATTTTGTTTGTGTCTTTCATCTCTCTTAACTCTGTGAAGGAGGGAAACACCTCATCATCCCTCCTATTCCAGAGTCTAACAGTCAAATTGCCTTTCAACTAATTCAATTAAATCAATTTGCATGTATCTGATCAATTTCCCTTCACTTCTGATCTTCCTAAATAACCTGTGTCATTTTAAAACATCAGTGCTAAAAGATGTTCAAACTATGCTGTTACGTGAAAAAGCAGATTATGAAATACAGTATATAGTGGGATAACATAATATAACATACGGGATAAAACAGTTATGGGATCACATAAGATTTTGGTTGATTTTAATTCTTTATCTTTTTTGCATAATCTAAATTTTCCAATTTTTATGATAAACATGTATTTCTTCTATCATTAAAAGGTAAAAGTGTGGAGAATTGATGTTGCTGGGCATATTTCCTAGAATCTACGGACATTCCGGCTAGAAAGGCCTCAGCGACCTGCTCGAATCTTCTACACACGGGTGGGAACTGGAGAACCAGCAGGGGCGGAACTTGCCGCAAGCCCTGCCTCCTTCCGCATGGGCCTGGGAAGCAGACTCATCTCTCTCCCAGTAGGAGAGAAGCGCAGGTGGAAAGTGAGTGCATGGCTCTGTGCACTCCACCTGCCCTCCCAGTCAGGAACACTCTTTGGAGCACCAAGCAGATTCTGTGAGGAGACCAGGACCCTCCCCTTTCTCCAAGAGGGCTCTGCATTTCCTCAGGAAGCCCTCCCTGCTCTATGGGAATAGCCCATCCCAGGGGCTTCCACCCTGCTGGGCCCCATCTGAAGCTCTAGAGGCTGGTAAATGGACAGGAGACCCTGGGCTGGGGGCAGAAAGACCTGCATTCCATCCCCACTTGGCACATACCCATTGTGTGGCCTTGGGGAAGCAGCCCGTCTCTCCCATCTTCCCTTCAGCATCTGTAAAATACGGATAACCATGGCTCTGCTGAAAGCATGCAAATGCCACCTTAGCAGGGTGCTGGACACAGAGCCTGAATCCAGCTGGTGCTGACTGCACATCACAATGGCCCTGTGGACCTCTAGGTGTGCAGCCTCCCTCTGGCCGACACGCACTTTCCCTTCAGTTCTAGAAGCCGGGTCTGGGAGTGGAGGGACCTGACTAGGATCAGGGTAAACCAACTGTGCCTGCCATCGGTGACTGCGTAGGGCTGCAGGTAGACAGAGGGCCAAGGTGGAAATAGATGTCACAAAACTTGTCCCTGGAATTGAAAATCCATGTGAACCCAAGTCAGCAAAGGGGGGCTGAGCAACTGTTCAGAATGGCTGGACATGAAAGTGGCTGCAATGCCAGGGCTCTGAAATCAGTGGTGTTTGTTTTGAAATCAGCTAGAATCCCAAAGCAGAGCTAAATGTGCATTTAGAGTGTGTGGGAACATTTTTCCTATACTTGATTCCAGCCTGTCCACCCCATCAGCTGACGAGGCTCAAAGCCAATTCCAGCCATCGCAGCTCAGCCAGCTGGACCAGGTGTCCAGAGTGGATGCAACTGACCTACTGAGACAACCTCCCCGTCCTCAGCCCATGGACATACAAAATCTTCCAGGGACGTCCTATAAGGATGAAAAGAATGCCAGATTCAATGGGAATCGGAGTCCATCCTATGTCTTAGATTGTAAAATATTTCACAGAGAACACAACATAGCCAGCATTTCCCATTGCCAGTGGGTGTTGACTACAAGCATTTACATTAGAAATTGCGGTATAGATTTCAGCTTAAAATTTATAGCAAAAAAAATGCTTCTCTTGGGGTAGGGGAAATATGGGCATACTCTGTATTTTCCGCTCACACTTGCTCTGAACCTAAAACTACTCTAAAAAATAAAGCCTATATACAAAAAGAAAAATGATGCATCCTACCCAAGCCATTCCCCCCAAAAGATCCTAGCTGATCTTGATGAACCCGCCTTCCATGTGGAGACCTGTGCTCTGCTGGAGTTGCCCAGGTGCCTGTTTGCCTACTGCTCTTCACTCAGTTCCTCCTTCACTCCCCATCTCCCCTTCCTCTGCTGCATGCACAGTCACACCTGGGTGTGCACGAGGGTGCCTGCATGCGAGTGCATGCACATACGTGTGTGCATGTGTGTATGTGCATGTGTTTTCCATTCTTTCATCCTCGCTGTGTAGCACTCTCCACCCCCTCCCTCTACTCACTCCTCTATGATGCTGAGCTCTGCTGTCAAACATAGGCGTAGACACCTCCATGCCCCCACTGCTGCCCTTGCAAGTGGTTCCAGGTAGACAGGTTGTCATTTGCTTCCTTGAAGGATATTACTTTGCCACTTTAATTTCTTATACCCAAAACCAAACCAACCATGATTTTGGCTAAAGGGAGGAAGGGAATGGGAGAGACAACCCTCTGAAGATGCCCTGAGCTTTGTATTCAGGTTTCCTGGTTCCACACTAGCACCTTGCCCACTGTGCTACCAGGGCTGTTACTCAACCTCTGTGTCTCATTTTCTCATCTGTAAAATGGGGGTCATAACATCAAATACCCGGTGGGGTTGTAGGACAAATCAATGGATTCATGCACATAGGTCCTTAGCACAATACCTGACACTTACTGAACGCTCCATAACTGTTAGCCATTGAAGTCAAAATTATTTCATGTTGCCTAAAATTATTCAGGCTTAACAGTAATTTTTAGAATCACCAAAGAAAGTTTCCAAGGCACAGAAAATTTTATCCAAATCATAGCATTTGCAGTAATTTAGTCTTGGAAACTCAAGTGATCAAATGAGAAGCTGGTATTTCTAACAAATCAGTTTGGATTAGGACCGTGCTAAGTCTGCTGTTCGCTAGGCAAGAAGGCACTGGGTCATCCCTTGACAGCCCCTACCCAAGTGTAGGATATGCATCATTCCCAGTGGCAGCACAGCAGGGAACTTCACTGCTTCACTGCTCTCCCTCTACGGCTATTTTTTTTTTAACATACATGTCGGTATTGTACACCAGGAACAGTTAAGGGCACTGTTAGGTTTTTTTCTAGGTCAACCCCCAGATCAATGGAATGGTTGTTGGACATGCCTTCCCGTCTCAACGTTCCCTTTCCCAGCCCATAAACCAGGCTTCACTGTGCACAAGACGACCTGAGTTACTTCACACATCCACGAACCTCTCCGGACCTTGATGCTGCTGTTTGAAATAAGTGATAGCTTTTTGAACAATAACACGAACTTACAACGAATGTGTTGATCCCACTTGGCCATCAGGAGTGACAGGCAGGCCTGCCATCACTTTCCCAAGGCCCTTCCAAGCAACTCAAAGAATGAAAGGAATTAGAGCCCCTGGCCCCTGACCCCTGCAGATCCAGGCAATCTCACTTTCTTCAGGAGACAGGAAAACAAAGGGTGAAATCAGAGGCTTCCTAGGGCACAGGGTTTGAAATCAGAAACTCCCTCTAGCCTCATCAATAAGCCATAAGGAGCCAAGAGAAAGGCTCTCAATTTCTCTTTAGTCCCACACTGGCCCTGTCCTCTCCTGCAGCCCCAGGGAGAGCCCTGCATTCCTGGCCGCCATCTGGCCTCCGGGTCCAGGGACTCTCACTGGCTGACCACATACTTGTACATCTCAAGTATTGTGTTTCTGGTTTCTGTGGCTTCCCTACCAAGGAGACGTAAGAATGAGGCTGGTCTCCATCATCCCAGTGACACCTGATAGTCCCCAGGGACATAATATTTATTGTGCTGGGCATACTAGGTTGCTACTAAAAATTTAATCCATTTTTTCTCTTCAAACTCTCAGGCAAGTTTTAGAATTCTTATTAAATTTTCTCCACCAACCTTTCATATTTTAAGTACCTAAAAATGCTTTTCTCATTGTCATGACCTGTGTTACATCATACCCATGACTTCCCCCTAAAATGTATTTGTGTGTCTAATAATAAAGAACCTGAGCTCATCAGTGTCCAAACGTCAGTGCCATAGAAACATACTCCTTCTGTAGGTGGTTACATCACTGCCCTCTGGCCCATCAGTTCCAAGTCCCTTAGGCTGTTTCGTCAAAATTGTGTTTGAACCATCAGCTCCTCCCCATCCCTCATTACTGCCTCAGCACATATCATTCCTCTCCTTGATCACTGCCATCATTACCAGCTCATCTCACTGGTCCCCAGAAATCCTCCACCATGTCCACCTGAGCTAACCTAAACCACATATCCTGGGCTACATGGCCCAGCCTGGAGACCTCTGCTGGTTTCCTGTCATCAGTCTATAAGATAATGTCCAGACTCTTCCCATGGCATTGAAAGACCCTCTCAGTCTGGTTGCAATCACCATTCCAACCTTGTCTTTCACCAGTCTCCAAGTCTATTCACCCTAAACTAGAGTCACACAGGACAACCATGTGGCACTGCCTCACCCTGCTGCCTGGAAAGCCTCCTCTGCCTCCACTGTGTCTGGCAGACTGTTCCACTGGACACTCCCAGTTATCTTGACTCCTGGCATTCCTGTCATTTTGTAGTCTTTTCCCACAAGGACTCCTGACTTGGTCACATGGGTTGCTTTGATGAATGGGACATTAGCAAGAAGAGTACAAGCAGAAACTTCATAAGTGCTTGCACAGTAGAGTCCTCTGGAAATCCTTTCTGGAGCCCTGAGCCAACATACAGAGATGTCCAGCTGCTCTGTGCAGAGACTACAAAAGAAACTACACGAGAGGCCACATGGAAAGAAGAGGCTTAGGTGTACATGAAGAGCAAGGGGGCTCCAGCCATGCTAGTGTCCCAGTCAAGCCTCCAGAAATCCCATTTCCAGCTATGATCTGCATGCATCTGCATGAGAGACTCCAAGTGAGATCAGCAGAAGAACCGCCAGGCTGAACTCAACCAAACCAGAGAAAACAAGAGAATAATGAGACAGTTGTTTTAAGACACTAAGTTTTGGACTGCTGAGTTATGCAGCAATGGACAACAGAAATAGTTATCACTCAATTCAGTTCAAAATTCAAGAGACCTTTGAAACTGTAACATGAATATTCTATGCATCTTGGTGTAATAAAGGACTAGGCAAAAGGAGAACATAGGTCACCTCCTAGAGGAGGTTGCAGCCTAGTTGGACACTGTCACTCATGCATCCTTTCAAAAACATTGTTTCGAGCACCTGCTATGTATAAGATGCTGGGAAAATCTCTTACCTCCATTCCCTTTGGGTTCCTTCCCCTTCACCAGTTGTTTTCCATTCACATTTAACCTCCAGGGCCAGAGTCAGCTGCTCTTTTCAGACTGAATGCACCCCAAACTCTCCCTGAAGGCCCAATGGTGGAAACTGTCAGGAAAGACAGTGAAACTCTAGGGAGCATCACCTCGATTAGGAGAAATGGCTTGATTCACAGTAGAATCACTGTTGCTACTAATAGTGACAAATCCTCTCCCCCAGATCTTTTAGATCAGAAGGAAATGTACTTCTGCTTGATATTTGGAGATTCATTAATTTTTTTGAGGTTACTGAAATGTGGAGTCCAGAAAGACAATCCCATTCCAAAGGCTAAGCAGTGATGATGTTTTCAACAGGATGCAGTCCCTGGATATAAGCTCTTGCTTTCCAGAAGTCTCTGAGACATCTAAGTGACACAGCTAAATGGTTCCCTTATGTGTACAGAAAGAAGATGCCCTGTCCCAAGTTCTTCATTAGTTTTAGGAAGAAAATTACTTCCCTAAGCAGTGATTATTGGCTACGCTAACAAAGACAAAGACCCCCACATCACTCCATAAGTATGACTCCCCCCCAAAAAAAACCCACTTTACCCTCCTTGGTTTCAGTGTGCTTAGCTATGAAACTAAAGAATTATATAATATTGTCTCTAAGACTCTCATGACTCTTACTAGAAGGTTCTATTCTAGGTAAAGAATCACAGGAGAGGTGGCACAGGTTTGTGAGTGGAGTTACAACAACCAGGGGTTCATTTCCAGACACATGTGGGTTCTTGTCCCAGCCCTGGTCCAACTAGCTGTGTAAAACCAGATAAGACTGGGTGCCTCAACAGGCCTCATCTATAAAACAGGATTAGTGATTGCAATCTTGTTCCACAGAGCACAGAGCAGGGGGAGGAGAGGAAGAGGTCTTCCCAAGAAAGAAAACTTCTGGGTCCTTTCCCCTCACTCCAATCAATGGGTCCTCTATGGATTGAGCAAATGGTTCCAAGACTAGATTTTTTATATATAAAACAGCAACCAATTTTCTCAGTAAATAAAAGACATCCAGGCTGGGCTCCATGGCTCATGCCTGTAATCCCAGCACTTCGGGAGGCCAAGGTGGGTGGATCATTTGAGCTCAGGAGTTCGAAACCAGCCTGGCCAACATGGTGAAACCCTGTCTCTACAAAAATATACAAAAAGTTAGCCAAGTGTGGGGGTGTATACCTGTGTTCCCAGCTACTCAGAAGGCTGAGGTGGGAGGATCACTTGAGCCTGGGAGGCAGAGGTTGTAGTAAGCCATGATTGTGCCACTCCACTCTAGCCTGGGAGATTCAAATAAATAAATAAATGACATCCAGACTGGAAATAAAGAAGTAAAACTGTTCTCATTCGCAGATAACATAATTTGTAGATAGAAAATCCTAACAAATCCATGTAAAAAGCTACAAAACCTACCAAGCTAATACAAAAATCAATTGTATTTCTGCATACCAATAGTAAAAAATAGAAAAATAAAATTAATAAGACAATTCTACTCACATTTAGGGAGACTCCTAAAGAAAGAATTAAAGCATCTAATCCAGTTTCAGTAGTAATTACTCAAGTATTTTTGCATTAGTTTATAAAAAACTTTAACATCAACTTTTTGCAAGCACAGGGCTAAGCACTGTAAGGGAGGCAGACATGGATGCAATGACTCTTTTCTAGGGAGATGGCAGGGGCAGCAAGACACAGACAAAGCATCAAAGGGAGTAGACAAAAATGTGCAATAACTGAGCTACAAAGAGCCATGGAAAGTTAGGACATAGCACATCCATTTGGGTGGGTTGGGAAGACTATTTGGAGAAGAAAGTTTATCAGTAAAAAGATTTTCTGTTGATCTTAACAGGAAGCCCAACTCAACAAGCTGTCAGCAGTAAAAACATCTGCTGGCTCACACACGGAGATGTTGAGAAGTAGGGTGAGCCTCAGGGCTGACTTGATCCAAACTCATCAACATTTTCCTCTCAGTCCTCTAGCTTCTGCCTTTCTCATCTTTTGGTGGTAAAATGGCTCCCATCCATCCACAAAAGCCAAAGAAATTGCATCCATTCATGATAAAAAACAAACTGTCAACAAACTAATAATAGGAGGCAACTTTCTCAACCATATAAAAGGCAATTATGAGAAACCTCCACTTAACCACACAAAAGACTGGATGCTTTCCCCTTCAAATTTGGAAATTGGCAAGTATATATCTCTTCATTACTTCTATTCAACACTGTACTGGAATTTCAACCTGGAAATTAGGGAAGAAAAGTAAATAAAAGACATCCAGATTGGAGACGAAGAAGTAAAACTGTCTTCATTCACAAATGGCCTCATTCAAAACTCAGTTGTATTTCTGTATACCAACAATAAAAAATTGAAAGATAGATAATAAGACAATTCTATTCACAATAGCATCAACAAGAATAAAATAGAGGCAAATTTAACAAAAGAAGTGCAAGACTTGTACATTGAAAACCATAAAACAGTGGTGAAAGAAGGATAAAAGATCCAAATAAATGGAGATAAATTATATGTTTATAGATTGCAAGACTCCATATTGTCAAGATGGAAACATTCCCCAACTTCATCTATAGATTTAATGTAAATCCTCATGGTGAGAACTTAGATATTTTTCCCCTAAGATTAGCAACAGGAAAGGATGTCTCCTCTCACCAATACTGGCTAGTGCAATGAGATGAAAAAGGAAGTTAAGAACTCACACTTCTCTATTTCAAAATGTACTACAAGTTACAGTAACCAAGACAATTTGATACTGGCATGAGGATAGGCACATATACAAGTGGAATAGAATTGCAAATCCTGGAATAAGCCATAAATTTATAGTCAATTGATAATTTGAATAAAGGTTTTATGATAATTCACTGGAGGATAAAACAGTTTTTATAAGAAATGGTGCTGAAACTATTGTACAGCCACATGGAAAATGATAACTTAGACCATCACACACAATATACAAGAATTAGTTCAGAATGGATGAATCACAGACCTATAAAACTATAAAGCTCTTAGAAGAAAACAGAGGAGTAAATCTTTGTGACCTTGGGTCAGGCAAAGTTTTTTTAGATACATCAGAAGCACATATAATAAAAGTAAGAAAAATGATAAATTGAACTTCATCAAAATAAAAAACTTCTGCACTTCAAAGGATGCCATTGAGAAAGTGAAAAGACAAAATAGCAGGCTTCAATCTCAAAGAAAACATTTTCAAACCATATATTCAATAAGGAACTTATATCTGTAATTTACAGAACTCTTACAACTAAATTACTGTATAAGACAAAATTTTTTAATTGGCAAGAGATTTGAATAGACAGTTCACCAAAATACATGGGAATACGTGTATTAAAAGATGCTCCAAATCATTGGTCATTTAGGAAATGCAAAGTAAAACCACAATGAGACATCACTTCACACTCACGGGGATGACATCATGTTCAACTTCCATGGAGAGTGAGGGGTGGGAATGGCTACACTGATTTCCACATTTCCAACTGAGATACCTGGTTCATCTCATTAGGACTCATTGGACAGTGGGTGCAGCCCATGGAGGGCAAGTCAAAGTAGGGCAAGGCATCACCTCACTCAGGAAGCACAAGGGGTTAGGGGAGTTCCCTTTCCTAGCCAAGGGAAACCATGACAGACTGTACCCGGAGAAACGGGACACTTGCATAAAAACACTGCACTTTTCCCATGGTCTTAGCAACTGGCAGACCAGGAGATTCTCTCCCATGCCTGGCTCATTGGGTCCCACACCCATGGAGCCTTGCTCACTCCTAGTGCAGCAGTCTGAGATGAACCTGCAAGGCTACAATCTATAGAGGCAGTAGGCTTTGCTGAGGGGCAGTGGGAGGGGCATCTGCCATTGCTGAGGCTTGAGTAGGTAAACAAAGAGGCTGGGAAGCTCAAACTGGGCAGAGCCCACTGCACCTCGGCAAAGCCTACTGCCTCTATAGATTCCACCTCTGTGGGCAGGGCATAGCTAAACGAAAGGCAGCAGATACTTCTGCAGACTTAAACGTCCCATCTGACAGCTCTGAAGAGAGCAGTGTTTCTCCCAGCATGGCGTTTGAGCTCTGAGAACCGACAGACTGTCTCCTCAAGTGGGTCCCTGACCCCAGTGTAGCCTAACTGGGAGACACCTCCCAGTAGGGACCAACAGACACTTCATACAGGCAGGTGCCCCTCTGGAAAGAAGCTTCCAGAGGAAGGATCAGGCAGCAATGTTTGGTGTTCTGCAACCTCTGCTGGTGATACCCAGGCAAACAGGGCCTGGAGTGGACCTCCAGCAAACTCCAACAGACCTGCAGCTGAGGGACCTGACTGTTAGAAGGAAAACTAACAAAAAGAAAGGAATAGCACCAACATCATCAAAAAGGATATCTACACCAAAACCCCATCTGTAGGTCACCAATGTCAAGCACCAAAGGCAGATAAAACCACAAAGATGGGGAGAAACCATAGCAGAAAAGCAGAAAATTCTAAAAACCAGAGTGCCTCTTCTCCAAAGGATTGCAGCTCCTTGCCAGCAACAGAACAAAGCTGGACAGAGAATGACTTTGATGAGTTGACAGAAGTAGGCTTCAGAAGGTCTTCAGAACTTTTCTGAGCTAAAGGAGCATGTTCTAACCCATCGCAAGGAAGCTAAAAACCTTGAAAAAAGATTAGATGAATGGCTAACTAGAATAAACAGTGTAGAGAAGACCTTAAGTGACCTGATGGAGCTGAAAACTATGGCATGAGAACTTCGTGACGCATGCAAAAGATTCAATAGCCAATTTCATCAAGTGGAAGAAAGGATATCGGTGACTGAAGATCGAATTAATGAAATAAAGCGAGAAGACAATGTTAGAGAAAAAAGAGTAAAAAGAAACAAACAAAACCTCCAAGAAATATGTGACTATGTAAAAATCTACGTTTGATTGGTGTACCTGAAAGTGACAGGGAGAATGGATCCAAGTTGGAAAACATTCTTCAGGATATTATCCAGGAGAACTTCCCCAACCTAGCAAGGCAGGCCAACATTCAAATTCAGGAAATACAGAGAACACCACAAAGATACTTCTCGAGTAGAGCAACTGCAAGACACATAATTGTCAGATTCACCAAAGTTGAAATGAAGGAAAAAATGTTAAGGGCAGTCAGAGAGAAAGGTCGGGTCACCCACAAGGGAAGCCCATCAGACTAACAGCAGATCTCTTGGCAGAAACTCTACAAGCCAGAAGAGAGTGGGGGTCAATATTCAACATTCTTAAAGAAAAGAATTTTCAACCCAGAATTTCATATCCTGCCCAACTAAACTTCATAAGTGAAGGAGAAATAAAATCCTTTACAGACAACCAAATTCTGAGAGATTTTGTCACCAACAGGCCTGCCTAACTTACAAGAGCTCCTGAAGGAAGCACTAAACATGAAAAGGAACCACCTGTACCAGCCACTGCAAAAACATGCCAAATGGTAAAGACCATTGATGCTTTGAAGAAACTGCATCAATTAATGGGCAAAATAAGCAGCTAACATCATAATGACAGGATCAAATTCACATAAAACAATATTAACCTTAAATGTAAGTGGGCTAAATTACCCAATTAAAAGACACAGACTGGCAAATTGGATAAAGAGTCAAGACCCATCAATGTGCTATATTCAGGAGACCCATCTCACTTGCAGAGACACACATAGGCTCAAAATAAAGGGATGGAGGAAGATTTACCAAGCAAATGGAAAGCAAAGAAAGCAGGGGTTGCAATCCAAATCTCTGATAAAACAGACTTTAAACCAACAAAAATCAAAAGAGACAAAGAAGGCCATTACATAATGGTAAAGGGATCAATTCAACAAGAAGAGCTAACTATCCTAAATATATATGCACTCAATACAGGAGCACCCAGATTCATAAAGCAAGTCCTTAGAGACCTACAAAAAGATTTAGACCGCCACACAATAATCATGGGAGACTTTAACACCCCACTGTCAATATTAGACAGATCAACGAAACAGAATGTTAACAAAGATATCCAAGACTTCAACTCAGCTCTGCACCAAGTGGACCTAATAGACATCTACAGAACTCTCCACCCCAAATCAACAAAATATACATTCTTCTCAGCACCACATCACACTTATTCTAAAATTGACCACATAATTGGAAGCAAAGCTCTCCTCAGCAAATGTAAAAGAACAGAAATCACTACAAACTGTCTCTCAGACCACACTGCAATCAGATTAGAACTCAGGATTGAGAAACTCAATCAAAACTACACAACTACATGGAAACTGAACAACCTGCTCCTGAATGACTACTGGGTAAATAACGAAATGAAGGCAGAAATAAAGATGTTCTTTGAAACCAATAAGAACAAAGACGCAATGTACCAGAATCTCTGGGAAACATTTAAAGCAGTGTGTAGAGGAAAATGTATAGCACTAAATGCCCACAACAGAAAACAGGAAAGCTCTAAAATCAACACCCTAACATCACAATTAAAAGAACTAGAGAAGCAAGAGCAAACAAATTCAAAAGCTAGCAGAAGGCCAAAAATAACTAAGATCAGAGCAGAACTGAGGGAGATAGAGATACAAAAAACCCTTCAAAAAATCAATGAATCCAGGAGCTGATTTTTTGAAAGATCAACAAAATTGATAGACTGCTAGCAAGACTAATACAGAAGAAAAGAGAGAAGAATCAAATAGACTCAATAAAAAATGATAAAGGGGATATCACCATCGATCCCACAGAAATACAAACTACCACCAGATAATACTGTAAACACCTCTATGCAAGTAAACTAGAAAATCTAGAAGAAATGAATAAATTCCTGGACACATACACCCTCCCAAGACTAAACCAGGAAGAAGTTTAATCTTTGAGTAGACCAACCAATAACAGGCTCTGAAATTGAGGCAATAATTAGTAGCCTACCAACCAAAAGAAGTCCAGGACCAGATGGATTCACAGCCGAATTCTACCAGAGGTACAAAGAGAAGCTGGTACCATTCCTTCTGAAAATATTCCAATCAGTAGAAAAAGAGGGAATCCTCCCTAACTCATTTAATGAGGCCAGCATCATCCTGATACCAAAGCCTGGCAGAGACACGCACACACAAAAAGAGAATTTTAGACCAATATCCCTGATGAACATTGATGCGAAAATCCTCAATAAAATACTGGCAAACCGAATCCAGCAGCACATCAAAAAGCTTATCCACCACGATCAGGTTGGCTTCATCCCTGGGATGCAAAGCTAGTTCAACGTACGCAAATCAATGAATGTAATCCATCGCATAAACAGATCCAATGACAAAAACCACATGATTATCTCAATAGATGCAGAAAAGGCCTTTGACAAAATTCAACAGCCCTTCATGCTAAAAACTCTCAATAAACTAGGTATTGATGGAATGTATCTCAAAATAATAAGAGCTGTTTATGACAAACCCACAGCCAATACCACACTGAAAGGGCAAAAACTGGAAGCATTCCCTTTGAAAATCGGCACAAGACAAGGATGCCCTCTCTCACCACTCCTATGCAACACAGTGTTGGAAGTTCTGGCCAGGGTAATCAGGCAAGAGAAAGAAATAAAGGGTATTCAATTAGGAAAACAGGAAGTCAAGTTGTCCCTGCTTGCAGATGACATGATTTTATAGTTAGAAAACCCCATCGTCTCAGCCCAAAACCTCCTTAAGCTGTTAAGCAACTTCAGCGGTCTCAGGATATAAAATCAATGTGCAAAAATCACAAGCATTCCTATACACCAAGAACAGACAAACAGAGAGTCAAATCATGAGAGAACTCCCATTCACAATTGCTACAAAGAGAATAAAACACCTAGGAATCCAACTTACAAGGGATGTGAAGGACCTCTTCAAGGAAAACTATAAACACCTCCCAATGAAATAAAAGAGGACACAAACAAATGGAAGAACATTCCATGCTCATCGATAGGAACAATCAATATCGTGAAATGGACATACTTCCCAAGGTAATTTATAGATTCAATGACATCCCCATGAAGCTGCCAATGACTTTCTTCATAGAATTGGAAAAAACTACTTTAAAGTTCATATGGAACCAAAAAAGAGCCCACACTGCCAAGACAATCCTAAGCAAAAAGAACAAAGGTGGAGGCATCATGCTACCTGACTTCAATCTATACTACAAAGCTGCAGTAACCAAACCAGCATGGTACTGGTACCAAAACAGAGATATAGACCAATGGAACAGAACAGAGGCCTCAGAAATAACACCACACATCTACAACCATCTGATCTTTGACCAACCTGACAAAAACAAGAAATGGGAAAGGATTCCCTATTAAATAAATGATGCTGGGAAAACTGGCTAGCCAGAGGTAGAAAGCTGAAACTGGCCCTCTTCCTTACACCTTATGCAAAAATTAATTCAAGATGGTTAAAAACTTAAATGTTAGATGTAAAACCACAAAAACCCTAGAAGAAAACCTAGGCAATACCATTCAGGACATAGGGATGGGCAAGGACTTCATGTCTAAAACACCAAAAGCAATGTCAACAAAAGCCAAAATAGACAAGTGGGATCTAATTAAACTAAAGAACTTCTGCACAGCAAAAGAAACTATCATCAGAGTGAACAGGCAACCCACAGAATGGGGGAAAATTTTTGCTATTTACCCATCTGACAAAGGGCTAATATCCAGAATCTACAAAGAACTTAAACAAATTTACAAGAAAAAAACAGCCCCATCAAAAAGTGGGCAAAGGATAAGAACAGACACTTCTCAAAAGAAGACATTTATGCAGCCAATAGACACATGAAAAAAATGCTCATCATCACTGGTCATCAGAGAAAAGGAAATCAAAACCACAATGAGATACCATCTCATGCCAGTTAGAATGGTGATCATTAAAAAGTCAGGAAACCACAGATGCTGGAGAGGATATGGGGAAATAGGAACACTTTTACACTGTTGGTGGGAGTGTAAATTAGTTCAACCATTGTGGAAGACAGTGTGGTGATTCCTCAAGAATCTAAAACTAGAATTGCCATTTGACCCAGTGATCCCATTACTGGGTATATACCCAAAGGATTATAAATCATGCTACTATAAAGACACATGCACATGTATGTTTATTGTGGCACTATTCACAATAGCAAAGACTTGGAACCAACCCAAATGCCCATCAATGCTAGATTAAATTAAGAAAGTGTGACACATATACACCATGGAATACTATCCAGCCATAAGAAAGGATGAGTTCATGTCCTTTGCAGGGACATGGATGAAGCTGGAAACCATCATTCTCAGCAAACTGTCACAAGGACAGAAAACCAAACATGGCATGTTGTCACTCATAGGTGGGAACTGAATAATGAGAACACTTGGACACAGGGCGGGGAACATCACACACTGGGGCCTGTTGGGGGTTGGGGGGCTGGGACAGGGATAGCGTTAGGAGAAATTTCTAATGTAAATGACGAGTCAATGGATGCAGTAAACCAACATGGAACATGTATACCTATGTAACAAACCTGCACATTGTGCACATGTACCCTAGAACTTAAAGTATAATAAAATAAAATAAAAAATAAAAATAAACATAAAATTTTTTTAAAGTGGCATTGAGCAGAGAGAAGTCTCATCAGGCCCTTTTCCCTTTGAACATCTAGCGCTTTGCTGATAAATTGATTCCTAATGTCCCTTACCTGTCCAATATCCCTGGGAACCCACAAGCTCCTATTCTCTGAGGCACTGCAAGGTGGCTCCCAACTCTGCTCTTCATACCAGCACCTTCTACCCTGGCAGACCATCTCTCTCTCATTCCCACACTTCTCCTGTACACAGCATACCCCACCAAGCCCCGCAGACTGCCCCCTGAGCCATGCCATTCTCGAGATGCACCTGGCCAGTCCTGTGCAGACTTGCTCAAGCTTTTAGAAACCATATACAAGAATTAGTTCAGAATGGATGCCAACGTACCCAATAGAGTTACTTATTCCCACCCCCTTCTCTCCATGGAAGTTAGACACCAGGCCCTCCTAGTGAGGGTGAAGTGGTGTCTCATTGTGGTTTTAATTTGCATTTCCCAAATGACCAGTGTGCAACCTCTCTATGCTAACTGGATGGGTGTGCACGTATGGGGATGCGTGTGTGCACTTGCGCCTGTGTGTTTGCATTATAGTTAGAATTGCTTATTATAGACAAGGAGCTTGAGAGTCAGAAAATGGATGAAATGAGCCCAAACGGAACTACTTGACATATTTAATCCTTAAAGCATCCTCTTGGTGGTTTTTCACTTCTACCAAGTAGCTGTGTTCTTATTACTAAACTGGGAACTGGCTCTCCTTTCTGTGTTCCTTGGATATAGGATTCTTGGCTCAGTAAACATCTGAGAACATGGTTGACGTCTATTGCCTGTGAACTTATGAAATGTTCTTTTTATGCTCTTCTCCCTGAAGGAAACCTCCATCCCTCCCACACGCCCACTCCCACCGGGGCCTTCCCCGCCTGCCTCTGGATGGCTGGGTGCTCCGCGCTCGCGGACTCAGCGCAGTGGAAAAAGGAGAACGCCTTCCCGGATGGTTCCTCCATCTTTCCCTGAATCACTGCTGTCACTGAGGCACTTCATTGCTGTCTTTAATAGCTCACAAGTGGCTCTTTCTGGAACCGATGGTGGAGCAGCCCATGGTTCAGCCGGTGGGGATGCTGAGGCAGCAGCGTCGGCATGAGCTGCTGGAAAGCAGCAGGGACGCTTTGCTTCTGAGACGCACTAAGTGTCCGCTGGCCTGGGGTCCGAGATCTGGGCTTGAGCTGCCTTTGATCCGGGCTGTCAGCCGCCAAGTCTCAATTCGACAGCCTGTAATACAGTTGGTTCTGGCACAAGTGCTGAGCGGGGGGGGGGGGGGGGGGGGGGAAGGATACTCTCAAATAGAAGTGAGCTCCTGACCGTAATGTTTGCAAAGGTCAGGAGTAGCCCACTGCCCTTCACTTACGGTTCTTAGCACAAAAGCCCATTGCAATGTCATGCCCTTGAATGATGCCTCCAAAAATGTGTTTAGGAGCTGGATTCCACACACGCTCAGACACTGTCTAACAAATGCAAATTGCCCAAACAAAAGGGACCTGTGGGGCTTTGCAAGGGCATGGCACCACACGCGTAGTCAGTGTTCCAGGGGAGGAAGGGGCGGCTTGGCCGCCCTGAAGGCAGCCAGGGCTCTTGCCAAAGTGCTCGCTCATGCCAGCGCCTGCCCTCAGCGCTGTTCATTCAGAGTTTGTGGGATTACATTTATTAGGAATGTGGTTCATTTTTAATTCCACGGCCAGAGGGAGGTTCAGGGCAGAGCAGCCCGCTTTCTTCCCTGAAGCTCTGGCGGGTGATGTCCACACCAGCTTCACCCCGGGGTACCGTTTTCAAACTTTCATTCAAGGGGCTCTTCGGGAAGAGGAAGTGCTCTGATGTGCTG
The DNA here is from genome assembly GCF_043159975.1 of Macaca nemestrina. Classification (NCBI taxonomy): domain Eukaryota; kingdom Metazoa; phylum Chordata; class Mammalia; order Primates; family Cercopithecidae; genus Macaca; species Macaca nemestrina. Next base: position 5,528,920 of record NC_092133.1, read on the forward strand.
CAGGGGAGAGGAAACTGCACAAACCTCCCATGCTTTTTTCTTTTTCTTTTTTTTAAGAATAAAGAAAAAAAGAAGGCTGTTTAAATCTACTTAGCTTATTTTAAAGGGTTTTAGTCTAACTACATCTTCTCTGTTTCAGTGACTGTGACACCTGTTTGGCACGTGTCTCTGAGAATTGCAAGGACACGGAGAAGATAGGAGAGCAGGAGCCAGAGGGAGGTCCAGACACCAAGGTGGGATGCTGAGGTCAACTGCCCACAACAAGGTCAGCCTTGGCGGACCTTTAGCAGTGATGTCTCCAGGGAGCGTCTGAGGAGGTATGCAGCTAGGAAGTGCACCATAAAAAAACAGCAGCTCTCTTTTGCTGGGTGGCAATGATCCGTGGTGTGTCAGGGACACGTCCTAGCCACACGGCACAACGGGAAAGTTGACGAGTCTGTTTGCAAAGGAAGTCGTTCTGGAGGGAAGTATCTGCCCAGTGACTTAAGCTTTGCTGTGAAAGTAAGTGCGGGATTCAGGGTCAGAAGATCAGACTCAAGTCGCACGTCAGCCTCTGTGTCTGAGATGCTCACTAAGCTTCAATGCTGTTGGATAATGGAGACGAGGCTGTGTTTCCCTACAGCAACATGAGGGAACTGGGTGAGAAAGCACATTGGGAATGGCTTTCTAAACCATAAAGCACTCCACACGTCTCAGAGCGAATCGATTCACTCTAAGGTACTGTGATCAATACCATTAAAGTAACAGGCAGGAACAAGCAAAAAATACCAGCCAGAATTCCATAAGATCTCAGATCTCTATCTAATTAGCAACACCTTTGCTTTTTTTTTTTTTTTAACAATTTGCCCGTTGTAGACACAGGCAAGTGCTCTCATGCACCACCAGTGAAATTATGAATTGCTACAATCTTTCTGAAAATAAAATGACAAATGGAGCAGGACACTGTACAACTGCTAACATTATATTCAGAAATAAACTTGATTGACAGAGAAACTCTCCCACTGTAATGTGAAATTAATCACACAAATATACTATCTCATACATATAAATATTTATATCCAAGTCAGCAAACTACTGCCTGTGGGACAAGCCCGTCCTCCTGGCTGTGTGTAGAGTTTCATTGGCACCAGTCACACACATTCACTCAGGTGGTGCCCATGGCTGCTTTCCTGCTGTAACAGCAGAGTGAAGTAGTCGCCACAGAGACCTGCAAAGCCTGAAGTATTTACTCTCTGACCCACTAAAAAAAAAAAAAAAAAAAAAAAAAGTTGTCCAACCCTTGGTCTGTGTCAGAAAAAAAAAAAAAAAAGACTGAAAAGTACTCTCAATTGTCAACAATGGTTTGAGTATATTGAACCCTTATAACACACACTCATTTTAACAGTTGTGTAGAGGTGGGGCAGTGTGTCCGGTGGAAGAATACTGAGGAAATTCTATACAGCCATTTGTCCCTTAATAACAGAGACAACTTCTGAGAAACGCATTGTTAGGTGATGTCGTCGCTGTGCGAACATTACAGAGTATACTTACGCAAACCCAGATGGTGTAGCCCACTACACACCTAGGCCATATGGTACGGCTTATTGCTCCTGGACTGCATACTGTAGGCAGCTGGAACACGATGGTAAGTATCTGTGTATCTAACCATAGCTAAACATAGAAAAGGTACAGTAAAAATATGGTATAGAAAATTTTTGTTAATGGAGCACCTGTATGGTGCACTTACTACAAACAGAACTTGTAGGCCTGAGGCTGGGCATGGTGGCTCATGCCTATAATCCCAGCATTTTGGGAGGCCAAGGCAGGCAGATCACTTGAGGTCAGGAGTTCGAGACCAGCCTGGCCAACACGGTAAAACTCCATCTCTACTAAAAATACAAAAAATTAGCCAAGCAGGGTGGCAGGTCCCTGTAATCCCAGCTACTCGGGAGGCTGAGGCAGGAGAATCACTTGAACCCGGGAGGCTGCAGGAGCTGAGATCACACCACTGCACTATAGCCTGGACGACAGAGTGAGACTCTGTCTCAGAAAAATAAAATAAAATAAAAACTTACTTGGAAGCCTGGAAGTTGCTCTGGGCAAGTCAGTGAGTGAGTGGGTGATGTGTGAATGTGAAGGCTTAGGACATGTCTGTACCTTCCCGTATACTTTATAAACACTGTATACTTGGGTCACACTACATTTATAAAAATGAATTTTTTTCAACAACAAACTAACTTTAGCTTACTATAACTTTTCCACTTTATAAACTTTTTCATGTTTTCTTTTAATACACTTAGCTTAAAACACATACTGTATAGCTATACAAAAATATTTTCTTTACACCCTTATTCTATAAGATTTTTTCTGTTTTCTGTTTTTTTCTTTTTTGCTTGTTGTGCTCTTTTGCTAAAAACTAAGACCTGGACACACACATTAGCCTAGGCCTATACAGGGTCAGGATTATCAATATCCTCGTCTTCCACCTCCACATCTAGTCCCGTTGGAAGGTCTTGAGGGGCAATAACAGGCATGGAGCTGTCATCCCATCACAGAGGACTTTGATAACAATGACTTCTTCTGGAACACCTCCTGAAGGACCTGCCTGAGGCTGTTTCACAGTTAACTTTTTTTTTTTTAATAAGTAGAAGGTGTACACTCTAAAATAATAATAAAAGTATAATATAGTAAACACATAAGCTAGTCACATCACATAGTCGTTTATCATCATTAGCAAGTATTATGTACTGGACATAACTGTGTGCATTAGACTTTCAAATGACCAGCAGCACAAGAGGTTTGTTTACACCAGCAACACCACGAACGTGAGTCAGATGTTGCACTGGTGTCATGAGGGCTGCACCGGTACCAGGCGATAGGACTTTTCAACTCCGCTCCAGTATCACTTTATGGGACCACAGTGGTGCATGCAGTGGGTTGTTGACTAAAACATCGTTATGCAGCTCACGGCTGCGTTGGAAGGCCAGGGTCAGGAGAGGTAGACGCATAAGGTCAAGGGCTTGTAGAGATCCTGAATGTGATCTGGGAAAATGCCTTTGTTAGGGGTCGGTTGTGGGAAAGGTCCATGAGTGTGGTTGCTCTACAAGGGTCAGAATGAGGCAGTGGGGAGGAAATGGGAGCTGCAAATGTGGGCTACTCAATACAAAAAAGTCTGTGGGGAAAAAAATCTAAGTCCAAGGAATAGATGTGTCAAACCAATGTTTGTCTCAGGAAGGAGGAGACCAGGCAGTGCCTGCAGGCATAACCATGGAAAAGTGGGGTGCAGGGCTCCGAGGTGGGGTTCTGCCACTGCAATCAGTTAAGAGCTGCAGGCCTGACTCTAGGGACATCTCCTCTGGAAAATTAAAAATCCATTTTCCATGAAACTCTACTTGTGTTCTCTCACTTTCCAGATTTATTTCTGGCAATATCTTGTTTCTTTCCTTCCGTTAAAAACATGGCTTTTTAAAATAAATCCTCTATTTCTTGGTCAACAGGCCAAATATCACATACTTTGCTGGTCAAAATTCAGTCCTTCTAAGATGTTAAGGACAAACACCCCCAAACAACTGGCCTGTTCAGAAAGGGGAGCTATTATATAAGAACGTGTTGTGTATTTTTTTCAGGATGTGAAAATATACACTTTAATTTCACAAGTTAGTAATTAGTATAGTAGGACAGAGTCATAATCCAAAACAATAATCTTTATTACCAAAATCGAGATTCAACACAATTAAAATGAACAATATTACCAGCCATAATTGCTAATCAATTAGCCGAGAAGCTATATTACTGTAATCTTCCTAGTCCCCACTTTGCTCTTCCTATATCTTCTCAGTGTTTATAAGATGGAGACGAGTTAAAAGGATCCATCTGCAAAGCCCTTTTTTAATTATAGCCTTGGCATCCAGCCGCCTCATCCTCTGCTGTGAGCATTTCCACCCACCAGGTGCATGGGAACCTGCCTCCTAATTGTGAAGGTCAAAGCCAGGTCCAGCAGGCATTATCCAGCTGCACGGGGTCATCACAGCCATCAGCAAGCCCAACGGGCAGCATCTACTTCCCCAACTGTCCTCGCGTCTTCTTACTCCAAACACCACATTCTGAATGTTAAGCCCACGTAGCACACGTACAGCCTCACTTTCATAAAGGCCAGACCACAGGATATGGTAGAACGTGGGAATAACCATTCGTCTTTCATCGCTCACGACAAACTGCAGGGAAGGTTGACCCCTATGCCCAATGAACTGAGAATCCAAAATGACATGTGGAATTTGTGAACACGATCTTTCTCTGAATGTTAAAACGACGTCAGCCACTCCCAGCAAGAAGGTTGTGAACATCAAATTTCATGGCTCACCTTATTTTTTTTGGCTTGTGGCTGAAGCTAACTTCCGCAGTCTGAGCCCTGTCCCCACGCACAGGTTGGGTGGAGCTCTGAGCAGTTAGATGCAGACTCGGTGTCACCCACCTATGGCGGGCCTGATTGGCCATGGAGTCTGGGCGAGACAATGGCCTCCTTGGGAAGGAAAAGCCTCCGCTGCTGAAGGAGTCACTGTAGAGGGCAGGAGCACGGGTGCAGATGGCTTCAGACAGCCCCTCCTCATGCAGAACCCTTGCGAATCTCTGAAAATCAGGCTGCAAGGTGGGGAAATGCCAGGCACGGAAGCACCCTGGTTCCCAGACACCTCGTCCACTCTATTTCCTTCCAGCTCCAGTGAAAAATGCACTCACTGAGGGCTGTTTTACCTCCTCCCTTCTGTCAGCCACTTTGGATACAACAGAGTGGATTCTCCATGCCAGGCAGTGAAGAGTGGCCCCTCCCAGCCCCTAATGCCTACAGACGGGGTCAGGCTTGAGGGCCAGCCCGGAGGAAGATGCCACTGCCCACGTCCAGCTGGGAGTCGCCTCTCTTCCTGCCTCTGCTGGCTTATGCCGCACTGTGCCCAGCTGTGGACAAAGTTTGCGGACAAGGGAGCTGCCCCCACAGGTTCAATTGTGTGCACTCAACCCCCGCCGCCAGCCCCAAAAAGCATCAGGAAGGCAAATCAGTTGCCAGAGAAGGAAGCTCCCAGAAACCTCTAATTGCCCCTAGCCAAATTTTAGGGCCAACCAGATGCACTTGCTATGAGAAACCCCAGGAGGTACAAAGGAGAAACTGAGGCTCAGGAAAGCAAAGGGGCTTACAGGAGGCCACACAGTCCATCAGTGGAAAAACAAGGTCCTCACTTCTCCCTTCTGGGCCAGCCACCCTCTGAGTCTCCGAGCCATGCTCTGCATTCATAGCGGGGCCCTCTGCCTCTGCCCTCCACCTCCCCTGGCCACCCCACTCCTCCACTGTGTGTGCCAAGAACCCAGGCCCCTGCTGTCCCTGGTCTGCCATGACAGGTCTCTTTGCGGGCCCTCTGCCTCCTGCTCTGCATGTTCGGGTCCCACTATCAGCCACCCCTTGCCTGGGAATCCTACCCCGACCCCAGCCAACACAGCAGCTCAGAGCCCCCAGTCAATGCGTTCAGGGAATCCCTCCACCCACGGCCAGGAAAGGGCCTTGGTTTGTGTCCCTGGAATAAGAGAAAGAGCTGAACAGGCTGAACAAAACTCCCGTGGATCGAATCTTAACCCTCTAATTCTCTTTGGTTAGTAGGGGAAGGACCACACGGTATCTTCATTTAAAATCAAACCAGAAGAGTCCCTCTCAGTGTCCCAGGGTGCAACTTCCTGTAAGGCTAGAGAATAGGATACACCCAACCCCCCAGACACTGGTCAGGGATACACGGCAAAAGGTCTGCAATTACTATGATGTTCTATTCGCTCTGGGCACAGAAGGTTTTGGCAAAGCAGCTCGTTGGAAGCACGGGGCTTTATCTGTAAGGGACATTCCATTGGTATTTAATCGATGCTGGGCCAGAGTTGGAGGCTCGACACTGGTTGCTTAGTATTTCCTGTATGAAGAAGGAAGCAGAATAATTGTTTTGAGGAAAAATAAACACCTGGGGACTCTGCAGGCCCAGGAAGTCTGACAAGACCAAGTAGAAGGGAACACATAATAGCTGGCTGGACTACTTCTTTCTCATTTGACCCTCTGCCACCTCTCTGGGGTCTCAGATTGGAGATCAAGGTCTCTTCTGAAAGACTTTGGAGAAGAAATGCATGTGAGACTCTTGGAAGGAAGGGCATGACCTTGACCTCAGAAAGTCCTCACTCAACCCCCAGTGACCCCCGAGATGAAGGCCCTGCCTTTCCCAGGCGCCTTTGGACTAGCGGCTCCGACAGCGTGCCCTTCCCCGAGCCCGGCAGAACCACCCTCTTGCAGAACCAGGTGCAAGGTACAAGCAAGGAGAGAAGGAGACAGAACGAGGATTTAAAACTTTGCTCATAGATATTCTTCCAGTGCTGTTGAATACGGCTCCTTTGTTTGTTTCGACAATGGATCTTATCTTTTGGCGAGGGCTGTGTTCAGGACTATTATTACCGTATATAAAAGGCTTGCCGGCTTTCTTCCCACTTGTTCAGCGGCACCGGAGTGGCAAAGCAAATTTAATCGAAGAACCAGCTCCGGGGAGAGTCTTCCGAGACTCTCCCCTTCCTCCTAATGCTGTTATCTCCACTTCCTTGTGTTGGGGAAGCATAAAAATCACAAAAAAGTCATTCTGAGTATATTCTTCCCGATAATTATTGTCAGGCTCGGAGATAAGTGCCCTACGTGATGTAATGTGTGTTAGGTGGACCCCCTGAATGCAAATCCTGCTTCGGTGGCCGCCAGACAGTGCTCTCCCCCACATCACTGGGGCCTCCGCATTTTGCCACAGACAAGAGAATGCTTTGATTTCTTGTGTTTTGATAAGGCGCAATCTGGGGGCTTTTATCTCCACTGTTATATTTAAAGATGACATTCTAGCCCTGCCGTCTTACCTATTGTTTTGACCCTGATTATCTCCAAATGTTGTTGTTTAGTCAAACTCACCAGCTTAATGAAAGGCCTGCTCCCAATTTAAGGAAAATTATTTAAATGCAGAGTATCCTATACACCATGGTTTCCAAAAGAACTAGGTGGTTAATCAAAAGTTAATTGTATAATTCTCATGCAGATTAGGGCCTCTTGCAAATGAATCCCAGGTTGTGATTATTAAAAAAAAAAGGAGAATGTGGAGCAATGCACAGAGGCCCACAGTCTGGTAAACAATCAGCCCCGGTTTAATTTGTGGTAAACAAAGTGATGATACACTAGGGGTCTCCAAAGGAGAAAAAAAGGTGAAAATAAATGAAAGCACAACATACAGATATGATCTTTTTGTTTGAGGCCATCTTTCAAAAACATTAGCTAAATGAATAAAAGGCAACCCATTAATATTTACCGGAAGCCGGGAACTGCTCAAAGACCCACAAGCCCATAATTATACTGCAATTTTAGGTGGGGGCCTGGGCAGCAGATGGCCACTCTCCTCCACTACAGTGGCTTCCACTGCTGCCCCCTCCGCAGAAGGCAAGAGAATGTCCAAGCCCCTCCTTGAGGTCTAGGGGCAGCGCACCTGCCTACCTTGCTTTGTCTTCCAAGTGAATGTCAAACCTGCCCTGCCTGGAGGATGGTTGGTTGTGAATAGTCTGCATCCGATCAGAAATTGGCAGCCGGGCCCCACTGCAGGCTTCTAGAAGAGGTGGGGGGTGTTTGCAGGGGGCAAAGATCTGCTGGAAGGTGGAGAAAGAAGGGGCCTAAGCAGCTTCTTCCTTGGTCCTCATGGAGAATGGAGCCAAGGCTCTCCCTAGCAGGGATGACCACGGCCTTGCCTGCATTTCTAGCAGAATGAACATGGTTCCAAAGGCCTCCACCTCTAGGGAGGACACGAGTCTGATCATCTCTCTGTTGAGGTACATGGAGTGGGGACAAATCTCTGGATGGGTGGGAACACCAGTCTCTGGGCAATGGGAAGCATTCTGGACCCTGCATCCTTCTCCTCAGGTGCTTTCATATAGCAGCCTCCATGACAGAATCCTGGGACAGGTTGGAAGCATTTTTGCCAAGATACGTTGTAGAAATCAGCTGTGGGGCTGCACATTCTGGCAGCTCTCCTGACATGCTGCATTAATGCATAAGTTTCCTTGTTCCCAGATTCCAGGCTAAATTTTAAAAGAATGAAATAAGTCTTCCTGCTCTCCTACCGAACAACTCTGTCCCTGCTTGGAGGAAATAACTCTGAAGACCGTGAATAGAGAGAAGGGTCACTCTGGCTAGCTCATTCTGTGACCCTCCCAGGAAGGGCTCCTAGTCTGCCCCATCCACCCACCACCCGGTGGGGCCAATCCCAGAGCCGTCACTCCCAAGGCAGGAGCCTGCCATTCCTCTTATTTCCACCACTGCACAGAAAGGAGGCCAAGATCTAACCAATTCCTGGGAAGCTGCGCTGGTGTCTCCACAGCCAGCACACGGCCTTCTTCTCAGGCAGCGGCTGCATTTTCCTTCCCCTATTTTTGTGCCTGTCTCCTGGGGACCATAACTAAGTCCCACACACTGGGTGGCTTAAAACAGAAATTCATTGTCGCACAGCCTGGGAGCTAGAAGTCCGAAACCAAGGCGTCAGCAGGGCCTTGCTTCCTCTGAGGCCACTAGGAGAGGACCCTTCCTGCCTCTTCCAGCTCCTGGTGGCACCAGGAGCTCCCTGTCTTGTGGCCACAGGACTCCAGTTCCTTCCTCCACCGTCACACACCGTTCTCCCTGTGTGTCTCTGTGTCTTTGCAGGGCTGTCTTTTTATCAGGGCACCAGCCATTGGTTTAAGGATCCAGGGACCCACCCTACTCCCGTATGACCTCATCTTAACTAATTAAACTTGCAAACAACCTGTCCAAAACAAGGTCCCCGTTCTGAGGTGCTGGCTTAGGACTCGGACACATCTGTAGAGGGGTGGGAGGGGAGATGCAATTCAACCCACAGCAAAGCAGCGGCGCTCTGGCTTGAGTGCAGCCTCTGTCGTGAGCGACCTGATTCCACCTCGCACCCTCCACTGATGTGAGCCGTCTCTCCCAAAGAACGCCCTTTGGGGCTGCAGACAGAACTCCGCCCTCATGGAGGAAGCTGCCGGTGTGTGCTGGGCAGAGGGACTAGCTGGGAGGAAATGAAAGCAATTCCTCCAAGATGCTGTCCTCAGGGGAGCAGCGTGGCCACCCTGCCTGAAATTGCTGCCACTGACACCTGCAAGCAAGAAGCTCTCCCCGGCCCGGGCTGGCTCCGCCCACTTCTCAGGCCCCGTTGGGCCTCCCGAGGCCGCAGACGCGCGCCCTCTGGCGGCCCCGTCTGGATGCACACGGCCTTGTCCGTAGTCCGGGCTGGATGAACTCCCAGCCCCGCCGCCTGGTGACACAAGTGGCACCTCTGCCATCGTGGAGAAACCTGCAAACTGACTTTTCAAACTAGCCACCCCGTCTCTCACAGGCAATACCAAACAGCTGGTAATTCATGCAGAGCAAACTACCACGTCTTAATCACGGAGAAGAGCCCCGACTCCTAAATGGGAACTGTGGAAGGCCGACTCCCTGGGCCGCAGCAGCAGAACTTGATTCCTCAGGACTTTCATGGTCTCTCAATCAGGCCACCGCAGCCACCTCATACATCTTAATAAACCTTACATTAGAGAGAACCCTTTGAAACGAAATTGTCCAGTAATACGCAGTTTCCAATCGAAACACATGGGAGTCTTTAAATATTTACCGCACATAAATAAAGCATGCTATGTAGCTGCCGCTTCTTAGCACCTACGCATGCCACGTATCTATGGACGCTGGATGTCAATATTGATGTATGAATAATAATATTAAGCACAGAAATACACGGCGCCGGGAGCGGTCTAATCGCACTGTCCCCTGGAAATAAACATTTCTCAGAGCTGTTTCTGAAGGTGGGATATTTGTCTCCTTCCTCACCTGACCCTGAGGGGATGGGGGGCGAGGTGGAGAATGCCCTGAGCAGGCACCGGTGCTTGGCAGTGCACAGCCAGGGGTGCTACTCCTCTACCACCGGAGAGACCCGGCGAGGCCTCCGCAACCGCGTCAGAGCCTGGCGGCGCACTGGCTGCGTTCCCTGCCCTGGGCCTCGCTAAGGTTCCATGCGGGGTGCGCGGAGCTGGAGAAGGAAAGTGTCAATTCTGCGCTTCCCCGAGGTAGCCCCGGGAGAGCAGGGGGCCGGCTCCTGAGCCTCGGGCCACTGCGCCATTTCTCCCCATAAGGGAGCTGCTGCTGCAAGGCTGTCCCTGCTGCTCCAGGGGGAAAGGGTAGGGCCGCCGCGGTGGGCGCTAAGCAGGTGGGCTCCGGTCGCCCCTGACTCCCAGGCTGCGCTCCCTGCCAGGCCCGGAGGGTGCGCCCGGGGGAGGCGCCCAGGAGGTCGCGCGGGGACCGGAAGCCCGGGCGCGAGCCCCACCCGCGGACAGATCCTGCTCCTCCAGCTGAGAGTAGTCATCACCTGCGAAGACGCCCCGTGGGACAGCAGGGGCGCTGTTCACCCCACCTGTGGGATCGCAGAGGGGGTTGGAGAGAAGGGGGCGTCAGGGGGGCGTCAGGGGTCCCCGGGGCCCCGCGGGAACTCGTTACGCGGCCGGGTGGAGGTGGGGTGCGGCCGGGACATGCTGGGGCAACAGGAACTCGCCCCTTCCTCGGCAGTTTAGCCCGCGGAGAAGCGGCACCGCGCCCCCCACTAACGAGGAAACGCGGGCGCCGAAAGGCCCCGGGGCTCTAGCGGAGAAGCGTAGGGCTCCGCTCCCCGGGCCGCGCGGCCCAACCCCGGGAGGGATTGCCCGGGACGCGGGTGTGGGGTCGCGCGGCCGCCCCTGGCCCGCGGCCACCCTCCTTGTGTGCTTGGGAAAGGAACCCAGAGGCCTGGACTGCTCTACTGGGGGCAGAAACGCCACCCCCGGGCGGGCGGAAGCCTCCAGTGTCCTTGTCCCCGTCCCAGTCCCCGTCCCAGTCTCCGCCCCGCCCGGGAAGGCGCGCTCGCCCTCTGGCGGCCGGCCCTGGAATGGACGCCGTCCGCGGCCGGACTCCACTCCTGTCCATCAAACCAACAAAGTCAAATGCAATGTTTGTAAAGGCCGCCTCTGGTTACTATGGCAACTGGAGACATCGTTGAACCCAAAGTGTGATTAAGCTGCTCCTTGTTCCATATTAATTTGGGAAGGAAAACAGCTTCATTTCCGCTTTTCCACGCTCCCTCCTCTATGCAGGGCATGCCCTTGCTGGCAGGGCTTCCAAGCCCGGGCTCTCCTCCTACACGGGCCCTGAGGACTTCTGCGGGCCCAAGGGACCGGGCCGCAGACTCTCAGGCAGCCTGTAGTATGATGAACTGGTCGGCAAGCAAGGAGCCCACCTCCTCAATATTCGTGGGCACTTCCCTTTGAGGGAAGGTCCTGGGGCTGGGCTGCAGTTTCAGGTCCAGCGCAGCCGTCTGCTTCCCCAGGAGCTTGCGCAAAGCCCTTCAGCCCTGTGCCCTATTTCCTCAATTCAGGACATAGAGCCCCACAGGACTATGTGAGAATTCAGTGGGAGAATCCGTGAAAGGCACCCTTTAAAAATAAATTTAAGGCCGGGCGCGGAGGCTCACGCCTGTAATTTCAGCACTTTGGGAGGCCGAGGCGGGCGGATCACGAGGTCAGGAGATCGAGACCATCCTGGCTAACGCGGTGAAACCCTGTCTCTACTAAAACTACAAAAAATTAGCCAGGCGAGATGGCAGGCGTCTGTAGTCCCTGCTACTTGGGAGGCTGAGGCAGGAGAACGGTGTGAACCCAGGAGGCAGAGCTTGCAGTGAGCCGAGATCACACCACTGCACTCCAGGGACAGGGTGAGACTCCGTCTCAAAATAAATAAATAAATTTAAATTTTTTTACTTAGAATAGTTTTATTAAAAAGTTGCAGGTAGTACAGAGGTTATCCTTCCCCTATTGCCGACATCTTACATGAGTGTGGCACACCCCGCACCACCAGTGAGCCAATGTTGATACACTATTATCCCATGGTTTTTGTTTGTTTGTTTGTTTTCATTTTTACCTAATGTCCTTTCCCTGCTCCAGGATCCCGGATCACATCTGGTCCTGCTGTCTCCCTAGGCTATTCTTGGTGATGTCTTCTCTGACTTCCCTTGTTTTTAGTGACCTTGGCAGTTTTGAGGAGTACCGGTCAACTATTTTGTAGACTGTCTCTCAATTTGGGCTGGTTTATCTGATGTTTTTCTGATGATTAGATTGGGGTTAAGGGGCTTGGGGTTCCACTCACACGATATCATATCAACAGTGCATACTCTCAGCATGTCCACAGCATCAATCATGGTTGACCCTGATCGCCTGGTTGAGGTAGTGTTTGTCAGGTTTCTCCGACGTAAAGTGACTCTTTTTCCCTCCAGGCTGTCCTCTGTGGAAGGAAGTCATTCTGCACAGCCCACACTTACTCAGCTGGGAGTTAGGCGGCACCTCCTGGAGGGCGGGGTGTCTAGGTAGATTATTTAGAATTCTTCTGCAGGCAAGATGTGCCTTTCCTCCTCCATTTATTTAATCAGTCTGTATCAGCATGGACTCATGGGTATTTATTTTACATTTTAAGTCTTCATTCAGTGCATTTTTTTACTGACTTGCTCTTAGCTTTGGTCATTGAGAGGTCTTTCAGTTCCTTCCTGTGTTCCTTTAACATACCCTTAGCATTCTGCTTTTCAAGCACTGACTTCCTTTCTGGCACTATCAGATCCTCCAGGCTCATCTTGTATATTTTCTGCCCCAGTCCCAGAATTGCCCCTTGCTGTAAGCAACTCTGTTTCCCTTTATTGGAAAATGGCATCAGAAACCAAGCTCTGGACACAGAGCATACTTGTTGCAATTGGGGGTCATTTAAGAGGGACTTTTAAAAATCTAGCATAAAAATTGTTGGTTATCAATATTATTAGTAAATAGTAGACATTGTACTAAGGGCAAGGGACATAACTAGCATGTGGAATCAGTCCTCACTGGACTCACAGCCTGGGGGCAAAGATGCACTGGTGAAAAATTCTGCTGCACTGTGAGAAGGGTTTTGATGGATACCCAAGGTGTTAAGGGGCCCAATAAAGCAGCATTAGAAATGCCACAGAGGACCATGGATGTAAATTACCCTCCGCTAGACTTTTGTGTGAAAGAAGCAAGCTAAACAATAACGTGAATTGTATGATCCCAACTTTGTCATATAAATGAGTGTGTGTGTGTGTGTGTGTGCGCGCGTGCGCGCATTCCAGGAGGTAATTTTTATTTCTAGTGTTATATAGTGGGTGGAAGTAACTGGGATAGTTGCAGTGATATGCACTATCCTCGCCTCTGAGTGGTGGTATTATACATAAGTTCTACGTATTCCTTTTTGTGCGTATCTAAATTTCCTGAAATAAATTCAGGATTATGTCCAACTCCTTTAAAGGCATGTTTGGAAGCTAGAAGAAAGGAGCTGGTTTGCTTTCTAGTCAGAGGGTTCCATGGGTCCCTTCTAAGATGCCAGGCAGACCCATGCGGGGGGCAGGGAGCTGTGGGTATTGGTGGCTGGTGTCTCCAGCACCTGCAGGCCATGCTACCCGCCGCCCGCCCGGGTGAGTGGTGGGGTTGGTGATCTTTGGGACTGACAGCCGCACTGGGGGAATACTGAGGCTCAGTGAGGACTGGGGGCTTTTGTATAAATGTATGGGGTTCGAGTGCAATTGTTACATTCACAGATTGCATCGTGATCAAGCCAGGGCTTTCAGTGTAGCCAGCACCCAAATAACATGCATTGCACCCATTAAGTAATTTTTCATCTTCCACCCCGTCCCACCTTCTCACCCTTCCAAGTCTCTGTTGTCTATCTAATTGCTGTTTTGTTCACTGCTGTCTGCAGGGCAGAGGGTAGGTGCTCAATAAATTTCTTTAAATGAATTTGTTTGAAAACCACTAAAATGCTGGTACTTGCAATGTTATAATCAGAAATGTGAATTTTCCTTTTGAGTCAAGAGGACAGTTCTTATCTTTCATTTGTCATCATCTGAGTCAAGTTATTTGTGGACCTCCCACCAGGCCCATTGTTGGAATTCTGGGGGTTCTGGAGCCTTCTGGAAATCTGGAGCCAGGACCCTATGATGCCCAGGGGAAGGGTACCTGCACTTGCTGCCCCTTCCATCCTTCCCTGCCCTCGGCCCCAACCACGTCCTCAGCATGACTCTGGATTCCAGGTGGCCTGCCCTGGGGACAAAGAAAGGCTTTCAAGTGGCCAGGCCTGGAACTAAGGGTCCACCCTGCTCAGGCCTGGCCAGCAGCCTCCCCTGCCTCACTGGAGAGGACTTAAGCCCCCGCTGGAGCTGCTGTCCATCTCTAGTAACAAACCTGGGGACAGGGCTAAGGCCAGGAGCCAGCAGAGCTGAGAGTCTAATGGAGGGCATGGTGGAAGGTCCTATGCAGCAGGGGCCCCAAAGGGTGGGGATTGCAAGGTCAGACTGGGGTTCAGGAGAGAACTGGTCCCACCAGGGAAATATGACTCACGAGGGCACATCAATGGATGAATCACATGGGGACCCTTTGGGAGACAAGCTTGGGAGTACACCGCTAGGGTGTTCTGCACAGCTCTCTGGGCACCAAACTTAGGTACAAAAGTAATATCTGAGCCTAAGGAGGGATGGCGATGAGCCCACTTGACTTGCGGGGGTCCAAGCCTGTGAGATGGGGGTCTGCAGGACAGCCAGCCAGGAGAAGTGCCTGAGCTGACCCACATGGGGCCTCAGGACAGCTTTGGGGGATGGTCCCATGCTTCACTCAGGATGAGTGCTCCCCATGTGAGAGGACACCACCCAGAGCTAGGTTATTTTGCAGGATCTTTTCACATGAGCAGCAAAAGCATTTCAGACTCATGCTTTTCACTAACCTCCTTATCCACTCACTTTGTGTCTTCAGATCCCAGGGAAAAAGTGCTCATCACAGTGCACCACCACACACATTCGCATTGCTCAGAATCCAAAGGACACAAAAGAGAGACTTATTGGCCGGGTTGGACACACAGCATTGAGCTTCCAGCCCCTGTCTCGGAGTCCCGCCCCAAAAGGCCCAGACCACCTCCTGCTTGAGACCAACGCCCTCCCCACCCCAAGTCCCATCACTGGAGCTGAGTAAGGCATAATTTATTTCACTTTTATTAGTTTGCTTTTCCTGATTGCTGAAGATATTAACTCCCATGTTTGTGGCCGATTTTTTTTTCACTCTTATGATTGACACTCTTAATTTGGCTTGTTATTTCTGAGGCATACAAGTTTTAAAATTTTTTATAGCCAAATTTATTGGCCTTTTTTGTTTTTTGAGACAGGGTCTCACTCTGTCGCCTAGGCTGGAGTGCAGTGGCATGATCACAACTGACTGCAGCCTCAACCTCCTGGGCTCGAGTGATTCTCCCACCTCAGCCTCCTAAGTAGCTGGGACTAAAAGCACGAGCCACCACACCTGGCTAAATTTTGTATTTTTTGTAGAGACCAGGTTGTGCTATGTCGCCAAGGCTGGTGTCCAATTCCTTTACTCAAGCAATCTGCCCTCCTTGGCCTCACAAAGTGCTGGGATTACAGGTGTGAGCCACTGCGCCCAGCCTGACATTTTCTTCATGATTTCTTTTACTGCACAGAAAGTCAGCTTTCCTATGAGAAAATACAAAAAAATTCACTTCGCTTATTCACGTAATACACATATATTAATTCTAGGGGGATTAATCTAAATGTTTTTAAAACTAAAAATATGTACAAAACAGAAAGACAGGAAAACATTTACATTGCTTGGTGTAGGGAAGGTCCTCTCAAAATAAATCATACTCAAAATAGATAAAACTTCGTGAGAATAAAACGATAGATTTGGTCACATAAACTTCTAAATGACAAAAGGCACTCTATCTACATATATTACCAACAATGAGTTAAATCTATTCTACATAAGGCACCGTTACAAGTAAATAAGAAAAAGAGAGACTGGGCACTAGCCATTCCTTTACTGGGTATATACCCAAAGGATTATAAATCATGCTGCTATAAAGACACATGCACACGTATGATTATTGCAGCACTATTCACAATAGCAAAGACTTTGGAACCAACCCAAATGTCCATCAATGATAGACTGGATTAAGAAAATGTGGCACATGTACACCATGGAATATTATGCAGCCATAAAAAAGGATGAGTTCATGTCTTTTGTAGGGACATGGATGAAGCTGGAAACCATCATTCTGAGCAAAGTATCGCAAGGACAGAAAACCAAACACCACATGTTCTCACTCATAGGTGGGAATTGAACAATGAGAACACTTGGACACAGGGTGGGGAATACCACACACTGGGGCCTGTCTTGAGGTGGGGGGAGGGGGAAGGATAGCATTAGGAGATATACCTAATGTAAATGACGAGTTAATGGGTGCAGCACACCAACATGGCACATGTATTCGTGTGTAACAAACCTGCATGTTGTGCACGTGTATTCTAGAACTTAAAGTATAATTGGAAAAAAAAAAAAAATACAGGTTGGGCACAGTGGTTCACATCTGTAATACCAGCACTTCGGGAGGCTGAGGCAAGAGCATAGCTTGAGCCCAGGAGTTCAAGACCAGTTGGTCAATATAGTGAGACCTCGTTCTCTGCAAAAACTAAAAAATATATTAGCCAGGCATGGTGGCACACACCTGTAGTCCCAGCTACTGGTGAGGCTGTGATGGGAGGACTGCTTGAGCCCAGGAGGTTAAGGCTACAGTGAGCCAAGATCATGAGCCACTGCACCCCTGCCTGGGCAACAGATTGAGACTAAGTCTCAAAAATATATTGAAAAGGCCAGGCGCAGTGGCTCACGCCTATAATCCCAGCATTTTGGGAAGCCAGTGTTGGTGAATCACGATGTCAGGAGATGAAGACCATCCTGGGCAACATGGTGAAACCCCATCTCTACTAAAAATACAAAAAAGCTGGGTGTGGTGGTGTGTGCCTGTAATCCCAGCTACTCAGGAGGCTGAGGCAGGAGGATTGCTTGAACCAGGGAGTCAGAGGTTGCAGTGAGCCGAGATCACAGCACTGCACTCCACCCTGGCTACAGAACGAGAATCCATCTCAAAAAATAAAAAAATTAAAAATTTAATTTAATTTAAAAAATAAGGGACAAAGGCATGTAAATTATATGGACAAGCTACTCATACAAGGAATTTAACTGGTTTAACATGTTCAGTCATACAAGTTAATTAGGAAAAATGCAATTAAAACAAAAATATATTGGCACTTTACTATCTACCAGTTGGCAAAAAATTGAGGCTATCTTTTGTTGGTGACAGTATAAAGGAACATGAACGTTCATACAACCATGAGAGGAATTTAAGTCAATATCATCTTTGTAGAAGAATTTACAATAGCTATTAATATTTTTAATGAATACATCATTAGACCCAGCAATTACAAAGCTAGAAATGTTTTCTCTTTAAATACTTGCACATTGCAAAAATATATCTAACAGGATGCCCACTGAAGCACTACTTGTAATTGAAAAAACATGGAAATAACCTAAATGTACATTTTGAGGATGGTTTAAATAATCTATAGTACTATATTCTACAGAATGTTCTGCTTTTAGTAAAAGAAGTAAAAGATATCCATATGTCCTAAAAAGGAAAGGTATTTGTGAAATGTTAAGTGGTGGGGAGGGGATGGGGGAAGCAAGTTGTAGAATATCTATTTTCATGTTAGAGTTTTTTTTAATGTCTTCTATTTGTACCTCATTTCTTCTTTCTTGTTAGTTAATGAAAATTGCAAGGGTGTTAATTTACTTTTGCTTTCTGCTTGGGATAAACTGACATATTTTTATGCATGAAAGTCTTATTTTAATTATTTTCTTTATTTCCATGTTTAATTATATTTTATTTTCTCTTTGATAATTTTTATTTAAGAAAATGACTTTTAATGTTCTGATTAGTATGTTGGAAGAGTTTTTTGTTTGTTCAAAGGCGTATCCATCATTTCCAGTTTATTGGGTCCTAATTAGAGAATGTGGCCTGGTCAGTTTCTACTTCTGGGAACTTTCTGAGATTTTCTTTGAGTGCCGGTGTATTAGTCCATTTTCACATTGCTATGAAGACATACCTGAGACTGGGTAAGTTATAAAGAAAATAGGTTTAATTGGCTCATGGTTCTGTGGGCTCCGGAGGCTTCTGCTTCTGGAGAGGCCTCAAGAAACTTACAATCATGGTGGAAGGCAAAGGGAAAGCAGGCACATATTCACATGGCTGGCAGGAGAGAGAAAGAGAAAGCAAGAAAGAGAGAAACAGAGAGAAGTGTTACACACTTTCTTTTTTTTATTATTTTATTATTATACTTTAAGTTCTAGGGTACATGTGCACAACGTGCAGGTTTGTTACATATGTATATATGTGCCATGTTGGTGTGCTGCACCCATTAACTCGTCATTTACATTAGGTATATCTCGTAATGCTATCCCTCCCTGCTCCCCCGTCCCCACAATAGGCCCCAGTGTGTGATGTTCATACACACTTTCAAACAACCAGATCACATGATAATTCACTCACTATCACAAGTACAGCAAGAGGGAAATCTGCCCCCATGATCCAATCACCTCCCACCAGGTTTCTCCCCCAACACTGGGGATTACAATTCAGCATGAAATTTGGGTGGGGATGCAGAACAAAACTATATCATTATGCCCCTAGACGCTCCCAAATTTCATGTTCTTCTCACATTTCAAAACACAATCATGCCATCCCGACAGTCACCCAAAGTCTGAACTCATTCCAGCATTAACTCAAAAGTCCAAGTCCAAAGTCTCATTTGAGACAAGTCCCTTCTGCCTATAGTCCTGTAAAATTAAAACAAGTTACTTCTAAGATACAATGCGGGTACAGGCATTGGGTAAATGCTCCCATTCCAAAAGGGAGAAATTGGGCAAAACAAAGGGACTACAGGCCCCATGCAAGTCCAAAACCTAGCAAGGCAATCATTAAATCTTAAAGCTCCAAAAGAATCTCCTTTAACTCCATGTCTCACATCAAAGCCACACTGACAGAAAAGGTGGGCTCCCAAGGCCTTGCACAGCTCTGCCCCTGTGGCTCTAGAAGGTACAGCCCCTGCGGCTGCTTTCATGGTCTGGCATTGAGTACCTGTGGCTTTTCCAGGTGCACAGTGCAAGCTGTCAGTGGATCTAACATTCTGGGGTCTGGAAAATGGTGGCCATCTCTTCACAACTCACCAGGCAGTTCCCCAGTGGGAACTCTGTGCTCCAACCCCATATTTCCCGTTTGCACTGCCCTAGTGGAAGTTCTCCATGAGGGCTCCGCCCCTGCAGCAGACTTCTGCCTGGACATTCAGGCATTTTTATACATCCTCTGAAGTCTAGGCAGAGGTTCCTGATATGATTTGGCTGTGTCCCCACCCAAATATCATCTTAATTGTAACTCCCACAATTCCCACATGTCATGGGAGGAACTAGGCAGGAGGTGGTTTAATTATGAGAGCAGGTCTTTCCTGTGCTGTTCTCATAATAATGAATGAGTCTTATGAGATCTGATGGTTTTAAACACGGGAGTTTCTCTGCACAAGCTCTCTATTTGCCTGCTGCCACACATGTAAGATATGACTTGCTCCTCCCTATCTTCTGCCATGATCATGAGGCCTCGCCAGCCACATGGAACTGTAATTCCATTAAACCTCTTTCTTTTGTAAATTGCCCAGTCTCAGGTATATCTTTATCAGTAGTGTGAAAATGGACTAATACAGCTCCCAAGCCTCAACTCAACTTCTGCACACTCTCAGGCTTAACACTACATAGAAGCCACCAAAACTTCTGGTTTGCACCCTCTGGAGCAACAGCCTGAGCTGTACCTTGGCCCCTTTTAGCCATGGCTGGAGCTGGAGCAGCTGGGAAGCAGGGCACCATGTCCCAAGGCTGCACAGAGCAGTGGGGTCCTAGGCCTCCAGGAGATCTAGGTGGGAGGGGCTGCCACAAAGACCTCTGAAATGCATTGGAGGCATTTTCCCCATTGTCTTTGCTATTAATATTTGGCTACTCTTTACTTATGCAAATTTCTGCAGCTGGCTTGAATTCCTCCACAGAAAGTGGGCTTTTCTTTTCTACCACATGGCCATGCTGCAAATTTTCCAACTTTTATGCTCTTCTTCCATTTTAAATATAAGTTCCAATTTCAGACCATCTCTTTGCAAACACATATGAGCATACACTGTTACAAGCAGCCAGGCCACGTCTTGAATGCTTTGCTGCTTAGAAATTTTGTCTGCTCAATACTCTAAATCATCCCTCTCAAGTTCAAAGTTCAACAGATCCCTAGAGCAGGGGCACAATACCACCAGTCTCTTTGCTAAACCATAGCAAGAGTGGCTGTTACTCCAGTTCCCAATAAGTTCATCATCTGTATCTGAGACCTCCGCCTGGACTTCACTGTTGATATCATTATCAGCTTTTTGGCCACAACAATTCTACATGTCTCTAGGAAGTTCCAAGCTTTCCCTCATCTTCCTGTCTTCTTCTGAGTCCTCCAAACTGTTCCAGCCTCAGCCTGTTCCCCAGTCCCAAAGTCACTTCCACATTTTCAGGTATCTTTATAGCAATGCCCCACTTATCTGGTACCAATTTTCTGTATTAGTCCATTTTCGCACTGCTATAAAGAACTAGTTGAGATTGGGTAATTTATTTTAAAAATAGATTTAATCAGCTCATGGTTCTGAGGGTCGTACAGGGTTCTGCTTCTGGGGAGGCCTCAGGAAACTTACAAAGATGGCAGAAGGGGAAGCAGGCATGTCTTCACATGACTGGAAGGAGAGAGAGAGAAAAGTGCTACACACTTTCAAACAATCAGATCTCGTGAGAACTCACTCACTATCACAAGAACAGCAAGGGGAAAATCAACCTCCATGATCCAATCACCTCCCACCAGATTCCTCTCCCAACACTGGAGATTACGATTTAACATGAGATTTGGGTGGGGACACAAAGCCAATGCATATCAGTTGGTATACATATTGTGTATGTTTGATGAGTTCTTGAAGACATGATGTATACTCTGTCAGTTGCATCAGCACCCAAATCATTAAATTCTCATCAATTACATTACAGAATCTTCTACATCTTCATTCATTTCTTACCTCCTTGTTCTACCACAGACTATAGAACCAGCAAAGGCATGCTAAGTTTTCCCATAAATGTCATGTTCTGTTCATCTCTCACATTCTCCTATTCCCATGGGAATGTCTTGAGTCCATTTCATAAAGGTCATAGTCTTTCACAACTTTTTGAGCATGATAAGCATTAGATTTCTAAATTTTTACCTGTTTCTTACGGGAACTACTTGTAAGAGGAAGGCTTTTACTTTAAAACTTCCTGATACCTTATCCTTCAAAGATGTTCAAATAGCCTAAATTGTTTTGCTTTTGTTTCCTTTTTTTCTGAGTAAGGGAACATCTGACCATTGCTGGCACACATGAGCCCCACCCATTCTGTCCCCTCTTGTCATCTTTACCTCTGGCTGCATCAGGTGGGCATCTGGGTTCCTGTAAATGGGAAAGGCAAGTGGTTGAGCATAAACCAGCTCAGTGGCCAGAGCCCCACCAGTGACATTTGGGCTACTCTGCTGAATTCTTCCTGGGAGAGCTGCCCAGAGTGTCTGTTGGGATCTCCCAGCACGCTTGAGATGGATGCAGTTTGCCTTCCTCCTCAGTGTGAGGAGGAAGAATGATCCATTTATACCTTTATCTACTCATTTGTGCAAAAAGAAACAGGAAAGATCACCAGAAATGAATGAGATTCATACCTGCAGGGTGGTAGGAAGGAAAGAGGTAGAAATGATGTGAACGGGGTAAGGGAAAGAAATGAAGGACACTTCCCTGAGGATGATATTTGCATAGTTCTGGCTTTTAGAACCATGTTAGTTCACATACACACAAAAAAACTTTAATGAACAAGAGAAGGGAGACACTCAAAATGGAATCCTAACAGAAACAAGTGAACCTAAATGTACTTCAAATAAACAACATAAGCACACTGAAGAAAGAAAAAAAGAACTCAAGATGAATTCTGAGCACAGCATTGTATTTGCACTTTAACACTTCAGGCTAAAATCAAAACAAAAAAGCTGTAGAAAATAAAGATTGAACTCCAATTAAGTCAATTTGTCTTTCATAGTGGTATAGGTTAGCAATTCCAAAAATAATGTATGTACATGTTAGAATTGAGCAGAGAGGTAAATATATAGTGAATATTGAGAGCGAAGCTCTTCACTATTGGGAAACAAAGTTATAAAAGTGGAAAAAAGGAAAGTTAGAATGAACTCCATGATGTTGGATTAAAATTGGGGGTATCATCATGGATGGAAAGACAGACAGATACACACATACACATACACACACACATTTCCTAGCTCTGTCTGCTGATGAGGAAATAGCTGTAATGGGCACACCTAGGGCCCAGATCTTGGTTTCTAACTTCCATTCCCCAATAAAAGGAACCAGGGCTCTTTGGAAAAATGAGTGATTTCCAGGAGGATACAGGAAAAGGCAAAATAAAAATAGAATGTCATGTTTTGCCGGAAATTATGGAATGTTCAAAGAAAGATGGGAGCATGTCAAAAGGACACAGGACCTGGCATGAAGGAGGTTCCAACAACCTAATCTGGGACACTTTGAACACCAAAATAAATCATGGCAGCAACAGGTTATAGTCCATAGAATGCAGTAAGAATCCATGAGTCCATACAGAGATAGGTACATTTGAAATAATAGAGAGAAGGAAAAGCTCTTTCTTACAGTCAAATCCTAAGTCAATGTAAAAGGAATGATGGTGTTTTTTTAAAAAATCTCCATTGGGCAACTGTCATCATAATTGTTTCAGGCAAGAAACATCAATGGGCAATAAAGCTAGCAGGTAAGAATTTCATAAGAAAAAGGTAATTATGGAGTTTCCAAGAACCATCCCCAAGACACTTAATACTTACAAATAACCAAATAGAAATAAAATAGGGGCCAGGCACAGTAGCTCATGCCTGTAATCCCAGCACTTTGGGAGGCCAAGGCATGCAGATCACTTGAGCCCAGGAGTTCAAGACTAGCCTGGGCAAAATAGCAAAACCCTGTCTCTACAAAAAAATAATAATTATTATTATATATATATATACACACACAAAAATTGGGAGGCTGAGGTGGGAGGATTACTTGAGTCCGGGAGGTGGAGGTTGCAGTGAGTCAAGATCATGTCACTGCACTCCAGTCCGGGCAACAGATTGAGAATCATTATGTAAAATAACTAGCCTGCCTCCCCCTCCTCAAAACCATCAAGTTCATGAAACACAAAGAGAGCCAA
This sequence comes from Macaca nemestrina, assembly GCF_043159975.1. NCBI lineage: Eukaryota > Metazoa > Chordata > Mammalia > Primates > Cercopithecidae > Macaca > Macaca nemestrina. Next base: position 5,552,245 of record NC_092133.1, read on the forward strand.
GGAGCTGTTCTAGGTTAAAAAGAGTCTGGGGAGGCCGGGCGCGGTGGCTCACGCCTGTAATCCCAGCACTTTGGGAGGCTGAGGTGGGTGGATCACGAGGTCAGAAGTTCAAGACCAGCCTGGCCAACATGATGAAACCCCATCTCTACTAAAAATACAAATATTAATTGGGCATGGTGGCAGGCGCCTGTAATCTCAGCTACTCAGGAGGCTGAGGCAGGAGAATTGCTTGAACCCAGGAGGCAGAGGTTGCAGTGAGCCAAGATTGTGCCAATGCCTGAGCAACAGAGCAAGACTCCAACTAAAAAAAAAAAAAAAAAAAAAAAAAGAGTATAGGGAAAGGAAGCAGGACAAGTAAATACAGTGTGTGACTCTTGACTGGCTCATGGGGAAAGGGGGAAAAAGACAGTGTTGTAAAGGACACTGGCAGGACAACTGGTGGAATCCGAATGAGGTCAATAGATTAGATACATTATGGTAGCAGCACTGACTTCCTTATTTTGTTCATTGTACCATGGTTATATAAGAGAATTCCTGCTTTTGTAAAATACACACTGAAATATGTAGGGAAAGAGACATTATGTCTGCAATTTACTCTCAAATGGTAACGACTAAGACGTCTACATAGAAAAATAAGGCAAATGTAAATATTAACATTTAGGGATTTTGAGAAAAGGGATCTTTGTGTTATCTCTGCAACTTTCCCGCGAACCTAAAATTATTCCAAAACGAAGGTGTTTAAACTGCAGGTATCCCCACATGTGGTATATAACAAGAGAACTGACATCATTCAGGCTTGCAAGCTAACCCCCTAAAAATGAACTGGTTCTTCTTATAGGCTCTCTCTAGGAGAGAGGAGTCCTAGGAGCTTCAGCTCACTGGAAAGGCCCTGTGAAAATGTCTCAGTAGAACCTCCGAGAGCTTGCCAAGAATACCCAGCTGTCCTGCTCGGCAGCACCCACAGCCCCGCGTCTCCAGAGGCTCACTGGAAATTCAGTGGACTTCCTGTAAGAGTCTAAAGGGAATGAAAGCACAATACAAGGGAAGCTGTCTACACATTTAAGATCAGTGATATCATCCTCCTATTTTCTCTTTCAGAGTCTTTCCTTCCATCTCCTAGAGCAGCTTCTCACCCTCAGCACTGCTGACATCTTGGGCCAGGTGATGTCTGCTGTGGGGACTGTCCTATTCATTGTAGGATGTGGCAGCTCCTGGGGCCTTACCCACCAGTTGCAAATAGGGAAAAATCTGCCCTGGTTGAGACCCACTGCTGTAGAGCCACCAATTCAGCAATATTGTGATACAAATCCAAACTCATTTCACTCTTGGAAATGTTTCCTAAGTAACGACTTTCCTGTTGATGTTCTAACATTCGTGAAAATCCGAGCCAGTGCCTGCCATTATTTTGAGATGCAATTTTTAGTTTGTTGTTTGTTTGTTTGTTTGTTTGTTTTTCTTTTGAGATGGAGTCTCGTTGCAATGCCCAGGTTGAAGTGCAATGGCCCAATCTCGGCTCACTGCAACCTCCACCTCCTGGGTTCAAGCAATTCTCCTGCCCCAGCCTCCCAAGTAGCTGGGACTACAGGTGCGTGCCACCACACCAGGCTGATTTTTGTATTTTTAGTAGAGACGGAGTTTCACCATATTGGCCAGACCGGTCTCAAACTCCTGATCTCAAGTGATCCACATGCCTCAGACTCCCAAAGTGCTGGGATTACAGGCGTGAGCCACAGTGCCCAGCCTTGTTTTGGCATTTTTTTAAACATTTATTGATAACTTAGTAAATACCAAGCAATATACTAGGCACTTTACATGCATTTTTCTCTTTTCATTCTCAAATCAAATCTAGGAGACTTAGCGTGTGTTCTCAGCCTTGAAAGACAACAACCAAGAGTTAGTTACAAGCAATTTCTATACATGCCTACACCCACCCACAAGCAGGCCCATGCAAAGTTCCTGGAGGCATGGCTGGCTCTGAGACGCATATATAACCCTGAGGCCTGAAGTAGCAAAGCCCACAGTACCACCAAAAAGGTAACAAAATGCAATGTGTCCCTACAGGTAAGGCAATGCCTCTCTACTACTAGTGAACACAATCGATTATCTGCTATGTTCCTGTACCATCTTTTGACTTTTTTTAGAAGACAGACAGAAAGCTAGCTAGCTATTGTCATTTGCAAAGATGAAAATAAATTTGCAAGGAATTTTGTTAGTGTAAAGCAGAAGTCAGCAAACTTTCTCTGTCAAGGGCCAAATAGTAAATATTTTCGGCTTTGCAGGCCATAGAACCTCCATTCCAACAACTTACCTCTGCCACTGCAGTATGAAAGCAGCTACAAGCAATATGTAGATGCATGAAAATTACACAAACAAGTAGCACATGTCACCAAATATTGTTCTTTTGATTTTTTTTCCGAACAATTTAAATATTAGTCTTAGCTTGCAGGCAGTACAACAACAGGCAGCAGGCTAGATTTGGCCCAGGAATCATAGTTTGCTGAACCCTGGTTTCACAATAGGAAAGACATGGAATCAGCCAAGGTGATCATCAACAGTGGACTGGATGAAGAAAATGTGCTATGTGTACACCATGGAATACTACACAACCATTAAAAAGAATGAAATCATGTCATTTGCAGCAACATGGATACAGTTGAAGGCCATTATCTTTTTTTTTTTTTTTTTTTTAGACAGAGTCTCGCTGTGTCGCCCAGGCTGGAGTGCATTGGTGCAATCTTGGCTCACTGCAAGCTCCGCCTCCCGGGTTCACACCATTCTCCTGCCTCAGTCTCCTGAGTAGCTGGGACTACAGGCACCCGCCACCATGCCCGGCTACTTTTTTTGGTATTTTTTTTTTAGTAGAGACAGGGTTTCACCGTGTTAGCCAGGATAGTCTCAATCTCCTGACCTGGTGATCCGCCCGCCTCAGCCTCCCAAAGCGCTGGGATTACAGGCGTGAGCCACTGTGTCCGGCCGAGGCCATTATCTTAAGTGAATTAACGCAAGAATAGAAAACCAAATACCACATGCTCTCACTTATAAGAGGGAGCTAAACATTGAGTACACATGGACACAAAGATGGGCACAATAGACACTGGGGACTACTAGAGAGGGAGGGAGCACTTTGGGAGGCTGAGGTGAGTGGATCACCTGAGGTCAGGGGTTCGAGACCAGCCTGGCCAACATGGCGAAACTCCATCTCTCTTAAAAACACAAAAATTAGCCGGGTGTGGTGGCACATGCCTGTAATCCCAGCTACTCTGGAGGCTGAGAGAGGAGAAGCTCTTGAACCAAGGAGGCAGAGGTTGCAGTGAGCCAAAACTGCGCCACTACACTCCAGCCTGGGCGACAGAGCAAGACTCCATCTCAAAAAAATTAAAAAACTTTAAAAGTAAATAAATAAATAAATAAGTAGAAGTCCAACTCAGAAAGAAATGAACAAATGCACCTATTCCCATCACACACGAGGCTTGCAAACAAAACAGTTCATGTATTTGGAATGTGAAAATCAGAAAGCACTCAGGGTCAGCGTGCCTTAACTCTGCCCCATAATTGCTGTCCACACAAATGAGTTTACCTCGGGCTGATCTGAACAAGCCACACACCCTATTTTCACGTGCACTGATCACTAAGGCTGCTCTCTGAGCAGGCAAATTGGTTTTGCCAGCAAAATGCACGCATAAGCCCCTTTCTGACTGAGCGCAGAGCTGGATTCCGGGGAGAAAATCTCACCTCCAATCCCTGCTCTCCAGAGGGGGAGGTAGGTGTTCCAGCTCACAGCAGACAAGGCTCAGGTAGACACCCAGGGCAGTAACAAAACGCAGACGCCAACCCGCTGCCAGGAAGTCATGTTGGATGTGATTCGCAACACGGACAGATGCACAGTGAGCATTGTGCACCCAGTGCTGCTCCCACTTAAGTGAACACCAGTCAGAATCTTCTAAAGGTACCAAGAAGTAAAGGGGGGAAATACAGTATTCAAACCTGCTATGACAATGGAAGCTGCCCCTTAAAAACAAGGGGAAATTCCTGCAATGTAGAATCCCTAGATACAATGCAGCCTGCTTTTTGTCCAGAATGGAAACAACTAGAAAACGGAAATAATCATGTTTTCCTTCCATAGGTGCTGCTGCTGTATGAGATGCTTCCAACACTGAGAAGCACTCTAATAGTCCTAGCAGACTCTCATAATAACTTATTCACAAACTCCAACCAGTATGGGCCTTGCCAGGCCCCATGAGAAGTACTCGGCTACATTATCTCACCCAGTCCTCATAGCTCTGTGAGACCAATGCTTCATAAGCCCCACTTTTATAGATAGGGGCCCCCTAGTTAGAAGTCAGCTCACTCACTTGAGATCCCATAGCCAGAGGTTAAGCCAGAATTCACACATGGGCTGCCAGGCTCAGAGCCTCTGTCCTCAATCCCTGTTCTACCCAGCCTACGGGAGCAGACACCCACAACTTACGCTTCATCGGGGATTGGATTTGATTTAGGGGATTGTTGGTATTAAATACATTTCATTTTCCTTTAATAAATGAAAACTAGTAATAAGTATTTATGATGACTCTCAGCTACCAGGGTATTCCGTCACCTGCAACTGGCCATGAACCAACCCTCTGTCCCTTCACACAGCAACATTCATTCAACCCCATGTCTCAGTACTAGGGAAACAGAAAGAAGGTCATTGATCCTCAAGGACATCCCATTTAGAAAAAGAAAAGACAGGAAATCGCTTTCAATGTAGTGTGTTACTGTCGGGCCAATAATGTCCAGAAAGGTAAAAGTATAAAGAAAAACTAACCCAACCCAGAGAAGTGTCAAGGAAAGCAAAATAGAAGAGGCGAGGCTTGAGTGCTCACTGAGGAACAAGTAACAGTTTGCCAGAATGAGAAAGTGAGAAGGATGCCCCAGGCAGAGGTGCCATCTGGAAAAAGCATGGCTGCTTCTGAAATCCCCCAGGGTGTGGCTGCAACATAGATGTCTATGGGGGCATCATCCAGATGCAGAGGAAGAGGGAGCCATGTGGAAATGCCTAACTTATCATTTTGGGACTTGAACTTTATCCAGAAGCTTCCCAGGAGCCACTGGAAGATTTAAGAAAGGTCCTAGCCAGGCTTACATTTTGGGTAGGTACCTCTCTCTGCTGACAGGACAGGGAGAATAGGATGGAAAGGGCTGTAACCAGGCCAGATGCAGTGGCTCATGCCTGTAATCCCCCAGCACTTTGGGAGGTCAAGCCAGGCAGATCACCTGAGGTCAGGAGTTGGAGACCAGCCTGGCCAACATGGCCAAACCCCATCTCTATTAAAAATACAAAAATCAGGCCAGGCGTGGTGGCGCATGCCTGTAATCCCAGCTACTCGGGAGGCTGAGGCAGGAGAAACGCTTGAATCTGGGAGGCAGAGGTTGCAGTGAGCCACTGTACTCCAGCCTGGGTGACAAAGCAAGACTCCATCTAGGGGAAAAAAAAAAAAAAGGTTGTAACTAGGGGCATGGAGAGCTGTAAGAAGCTGTAATCCAGGTGAAAAGTAATGAGGAAGTGATATAAGGCTGTTTCATCAGCAGGGATGAAGCGAGATGGACACATTCAAGAAATAATGGTGAGAAATTAACTGCCAGCAATATATTTAATATATGTAGCCCATGTGGAAAATGTGTATAACCTATCTGACCAAACAAATAAAATTGACTCATGGAGCTAAGGATGGATGTGTGACCTCAAGAGAGTCAACCCATTGGCTTGCCAGTGACTTTTATGAGTATGGTTCAAGGAAGAGCTGTGCCGGTCAGATTCTGTCTTTAGAGACACAGAGACTTGTGAGGGCTAGAGCTGAAAGGCCATAGAGTAAGCTCATATTAGGTTGGTGGCCAGATTGGATCATCCACAAGATAAGACAGCAGAGAAAACCATGGGGCAGGTGGGTGGAACAGCATCAAGGGAATCACAGGAGGTAAGGCCATGTGGCCTTCAAGAGCTGGAAGAAGAGAGTAACCGATAGCTGGGTTCCAGGAGGCTCCCAGTGCCAATTCACAGGAAGCCTGGGTTGCTTGTCTTCCTGCTCATCTTGACATCACTGCCTCCTCACAGCAAACTCTCATTTTCACCTGTTCTAACCTGAGAGTGTTTCTGTCTCTCACATCCCAAAAGTCTTAATTAGAACAAGTCCTTTAAAAAACAGTCAGAAAAGGAAAATACCCCAATAGGAAAATGGACAAAAGACATGAACAAGCAATCCACAAAAGAATACAGCTAGCCAATTAACATATGAGAAAACGTTCACCTTCACTTGTAATTTGGGAAATAAAATTTGGCAAAGATTTGGAAAGTCGTCATAGCTGGGAAAATGTCATTCATTTGTCACAGAAATGCAATTTAGCATCTTTTTCTACAGAGCAATTTGGCAACATGTAATAAAGCCTTAAGACTTTTCTCATCCTTTGGCCCGTCAGATCCACTGCTGAGAATTTATCCTAAGGAAATACCAGATCACTTCTAAGTTGATATTATTTATAAGCCAAATCTGAGCGAAGAAAATACAAAGATTTAAATACTGAATATGCTCATTACAGGGGTCACTTGTGGAAGCTAAAATTCAGAAGGAGCATAAATGTTCAGCAATAAGAAATTGATTAAATTAAGTATAGAATGAATCAATAGATAGAACTACTAAATACTTAAACACTAAAATAATGTTTAAAACATTAAATGAACTGAAAATTGACTTTTTTAGGCAAAAGCTATATATGTGTGTGTGTATGTGTGTGTGTATATATACACACATACATACATAAACTATGACCCATATTTGTGTAAAACAAAACTTAAAAATATATTTATACTTTGTACATATGTATTACATATATATAAGCACATGTTAGGTTGGTGGCCAGGTTGGATCATCCACAAGATAAGACGGCAGAGAAAACCATGGGGCAGGTGGGTGAAACAGCATCAAGGGAATCACAGGAGGTAAGACCATGTGTCCTTCAAGAGCTGGAAGAAGAGAGTAACAGATGACTGGGTTCCAGGCGGCTCCCAGCGCCAATTCACAGGAAGCCTGGGTTGCTTGTCTTCCTGCTCATCTTGACATCACTGTCTCCTCACAGCATATATACACCCACACACCACATAATACCACATACACACTATATATATAGTCATGACTCACTTAACAACAGGGCTGTGTTCTGAGAAATGCACTGTTAGGTGATTTCATCATTGTGCAAACATTGTAGAATGCACTTACACAAACCTAGATCATATAGCCTATGACACACTGAGGTTAAATGGTATAGGCCATTGTTCCTCAGCTACAAACCTATACAGCATAACTGTACTGAATACCCTAGGCAGTACAATGGTAAGTACTTGTGTATCTAAACATAGAAAGGGTACAGAAAAAAAATATGCTACTATAGGCTGAGTGTGGTAGCTCACGCCTGTAATCCCAACACTTTGGGAGACCGAGGTCGGCAGATCTCTTGAGGTCAGGAGTTAGAGACCAGCTGGCCAACATAATGAAACCCCATCTCTACTAAAAATACAAAAATTACCCAGACATGGTGAAGCGTGCCTGTAATCCCAATTACTCAGGAGGTTGAAGCAGGAGAATCACTTGAAGCTGGGAGGCGGAGCTTGCAGTGAGCCAAGATTGTGCCAGTGCACTCCAGCCTGGGTGACAGAGCAAGACTCCATCTCAAAAAAAAAGAACGCCATTATAATCTTATGGGACCACTGTCATATATGTGGTCTGTTGCTGACGAAAACATCATTAAACAGTATATGACTATCTGTATATTGCTATGTATATTACTATATATGTAATGTATACACACCATATATACCATATACAAATTTAATATATATATATATAGAGAGAGAGAGAGAGTCATGCATTATGTAACAATATTTCAGCCAACAATAGACCGCATATATTACAGGGGTTCCATACAATTATAATGGAGCTGAAATATCTCTATGCTTGGTGATATCATAGTCATCGTAATGTAGCACAACACCGTACTCACATGTTTGCGATGATCCCGGCCCTGTGTAGGCCTAGGCTAATGTGCATGTCTGTGTCTTAGTTTTTAACAAAAAAGGATAAAAGTAAAAAAAAAAAAATAGAAAACAGAAAAAAGCTTATACAATAAGGACATAAAGAAAAGAAACATTGTACAACTGGATAATGTGTTTGTGTTTTAAGCGAACTGTTATTAAAAGAATCAAAAAGTTTAAAAAATTAAAAAGTTTATAAAACAAAAAAGCTACCACAAGCAAAGGTTAGTTTATCATTGGAGAATTTTATTTATTTATTTATTTATTTTGAGACAGGGTCTCACTCTGTCACACAGGCTGGAGTGTAGTGGCACGAACTCAGCTCATTGCAACCTCTGCCTCCTGGGTTCAAGTGATTCTCCTGCCTCAGCCTCCCAAGTAGCTGGGACTACAGGCCTGTACCACCATCACTAATTTTTGTATTTTTAGTACAGATGGGGTTTCACCATGTTGGTAAGGCTTGTCTCAAACTTCTGGCCTCAAGTGATCCACCCACCTCGGCCTCCCAAAGTGTTAGGATTATTACACAGGCATCAGCCACCGCACCCAGTCTGAATAATTATTCTTATAAACTTCGTGTGGCCTAAGTGTACAGTGTTTCTAAAGTCTACAGTTGTGTATAATCAAGTCCTAGGCCTTCACATTCACTCACCACTCACTCACTGACTCACCCAGAGCAACTTCCGGTTCTGCAAGCTCTGCTCATGGTAAGTGCTGTATACAGGTGCACTATTTTTTCTCTTTTATACCATATTACCGTTATCTTTTATTACCATTTATACAATACTTTTATTGTAACTTTTCTATGTTTACATACAGTTATATACACAAATGCTTACCATCATATTACAACTGCCTACAGGTTTGCAGCCTACAGCTACGGCTAGACTACACAGCCTAGGTGTGCAGCAAGCAATGCCATCTAGGTTTGTGAAAGTGCACTCTATGGGGGCAGGGAGAGCATCAGGAAGAAGAGCTAATGGATGCTGGGCTTAATACCTAGGTGATGCGTTGATCTGTGCAGCAAACCACCATGGCACACATTTACCCATGTAACAAACCTACACATCCTGCACATATACTCCAGAACTTAAAATAAAAGTTGAAGGGGGCTGGGCACAGTGGCTCATGCCTGTAATCCCAACACTTTGGGAGGCCGAGGAGGGCAGATCACCTGAGGTCAGGAGACCAGCCTGGCCAACATGGTGAAACCCCGTCTCTACCAAAAATACAAAAATCAGCTGCGTGTGATGGTGCACACCTGTAGTCCCAGCTACTTGGGAGGCTGAGGCATGAGAATCACTTGAACCCAGGAGGCAGAGGTTGCAGTGAGCCGAGATTGTGCCACTGCACTTCAGCCTGGGGGACAGAGCAAGACTCTGTCTCCAAAAGAAAAAAAAAAAAAAAGTTGAAGGGGAAAAAAAGTACACTCTTGTGATGTTTGCACAGTGATGAAATCACCTACTGACACATTCTCAGAATGTATCCCTGTTGTTAAACAACACATGACTGTATATGTATACTATCAATATAGATATAGATATCACTCTATGTGTGTATACCAAATATTAATAGTAGTTATCAGTGCATAATGGACCTAGACATGTTGTTCTTGTTTGTTTTTCTTTCTACATTTTGCATTCTCCAATAAGCATGTAGGACTTTTATAATAAGGCATCGTTTTCCTAAGCAGTTGAATTGGATGCAAGAGCAGATGACAATCCTGTCACTCCCTGTTCCTGGCAGCCACCTCCACCGCACTTCACCAGATTCTTGACGGTGTCTCCTCAACATCTCCTGGCCTTGTCCCTTCCTCTCCACCCTCACCTCCCTGCTCCACTCCAAGCCCGCAGTGCCTCTTGCCAATACTATTACAACATGACTCCATCACCTCTTTCCTACCATCTGTCACCCACCCTGCAGCTAGAGTGATCCTCTAAGTAAAAACCACATGATGCGTCCCTATCTTTCTTACTCCACTTGAGATCCTTTCATGGTCTCCCTTTGCTAAGAAATAAAGTACAAAATCTTCAATGTGGGGTGAGGAATCCTCCAGGATCCAACCCCAGAGAACTTCTAAGACCTCATCTCAAGGGGTGGTTAAAGGTGCATCCTCCAGAGTCCGAGGGAGTAGGTTCAAGTCCTGGTTTTGCTGCTCACTCCACTTCCCTCTGTCCAGGTATTTCCATGTGTCCCCACCTGCCTCCTGCAGAGCTTTTGGGGGCACTGCCTGGCACACAGTAAGTAGGCAGCTAATGTTTGCTGTCGCTGTCAGTGCATGAGCATCTTGCATATTGATTATTTCTGGGAAAAGAAAAGGGACAACTGGAATGATCCTCAGCTTTCTGATTGCATCATTAGCTGGAAAGCAGAGCTGTTACCAACAAAATTCCCCAAAGGAAACAGGTTTGACGAGTTCAGCTTTAGACTTCCTAAAGCACATGGCGGGACAGAACTGGAGCTCAGGAAGGACATTCAGCGCAGAGATGGTCTCGAGTTGCCAGCTGACCAGCGGTTGTAAAAGCTGTGGCATGGGCAAGATGATCCAAGGGAAATAGATGGGTGGAGTGAACAGAACCTCGAAGAACACCAACATTCAAATAAACTGGTGGGAAAAAAAGAAACCCAAGAAAGAAGCCAGAGAAACTGGCCTGAAAGTGGGGGGGGAAAAGGCAAGGCTAGCACTCCAGAAGCAAGACAAAAGAGGGTGTCAAAGGGAAGGGGGTGGCTGAAGAGCCGGGCACTTAGGTCTCACCAGACTGTGAGCATCCATGTGTTGGGTTTTACAGGCTGGCAGTCACCAGAGCTCACTCTTCTCAACGTCAGAATCCTTATGAGATGGAAACAAACACACAAATCTAAGTATTTTTCTTGTCACATAGCTGGGATTGTTTGTTGTTTGGTTTTTTGTTGGGGGTGGTTGTTCTTGCTTAAATCTCACCTGTCTCGTAAGACTCCTCCCAGCCATTCTTGTAAATAGACTACCCGTGGCCCCTCCATCCCTAGCATCCTTGATCCCTTGCTCGGTTATGCTTTCCCTTCTTTCTACACCACATTCACCTTCTAACCTGCTGCATGATTCACTGATTCCAGTCCTCATTCGTCTTGAGTCTGAGCTAGCTACAGGAGAGGAGGATGCTTTATTTGTTTGTTTGCCGATATAGTCTAAGCACTTAGGACAAGGTTGGTACCTCGTGAATGTACAATAAATATTTGTGGTCAAAACAGTTTTGATATACTACAGACCGACAACCAGGCCTCTTAGGAGTTGACTGGGAAGACAGCCTATTACCCAAAACTTTTCCTGTTTGGAAAAACTCTCTGAAAACACCTCCAGGACCCGTCCTTTTCTCTTCTGAGCAGTACTGATGAGAACAAATGCTTCTTTCATTTTCACTTTAGGTGGCTACAGCTGCCTCACCCCTGCTGCCGGATACACTTGGGCTTGAGGCATGGACCTCTACGAAGCCCTGGTGGGGAGGAACCAAAGACTCTCCCGAGACAGCGACCCCCTGCACAGCTGCCCTAATGAAGGAACAGACCCGAAAGGCAGAACCCACTGGGCTCACCGCCCCCGAAACGGGACGCAGAGGAGAAGGCTCCTCCCCATCACCCTCAGCTGCACCTCGTCTTCTCTCAACATCAAAAACAGCTCTCCAGTGATTTTTTTAATGGAACAGAAAAACTGTTCTTTATCAAGATAGAGCAGGGCGGCCATGTGCTTTTCATGAAACTGATTACAGAGAGCAGATGAAAGAAGTCGATGGGGTCAAGCTGCATTTTGCCTGCCCCCCGTTTTCTAGGACGGGGAAATGTTTCCCATTATATTCGTTAAAAGTTCACCACCATCTGATAAAAATCTTGAGAAAGGGCATGCGTGTTGCTAACTTAGCCCTAAAAGGGGACAACTTAAAGTAAAATAAATCTGACTTAAACATGAGCTCAAGTTATCCACCTCGGACTTCCAGGAGGGATGGTTGCTAGGAAGCGTTTGAAAGGGGCTCATCCAGCCGGCCACAGTGGCACCCAAGGACTTGGAAGGGTGGCAGTCTCTGCACAATTATAATAATTGGAACACATTGGCCGGGCGTGGTGGCTCACACCTGGAATCCCAGCACTTTGGGAGGCCAAGGCTGGAGGAGCACTTGAGGCCAGGAGTTTAAAACCAGCTTGGGCAACATAGCCAGACTCCCATTTCTACAAAAAAAAAAAATCTAACTTTGCCAGCTGTGGTGGCATGCACTTATAGTTCCAGCTACTCAGGAGGCTCAGTTGGGAAGATCACTTGAGCCTTGTAGTTTGTGGCTGCAGTAAACTCTGATTACAGCATTGCACTCCAGCCTAGGTGACAGAGCAAGACCCTGTCATAAAATAAAATAAAATAAAATAAAATGCACACTCACATTTGCTTTTGTGCATTTACAAGCTATAAAGGCCTTTCACATTGACTTATGAATTAGAAACCCTCTCATAGATGTTTAAACCCCAACTAGTTATTTTTGCCATTACTATATTAGTCAGTCATTTATTCATTCAACAAACACAAACTGAGGGCCAGGCCTCTGCTCCTAAAAAGACACATTGCCTGCCTTGTGAAACAAGGTCCATTACTGTGGCATAAAAACAAAGCAAAACAGATAGTTTAGAAACAAATTTTTCTAATTGTTTAAAAAATCACCCAGAATTTCCCTCAGAGATAACAACTATTAACATTTTGGTAAGATTCTTTCCAACATTTTCTGTACATAAATACAGAAATAAATGGGTGATTACAAAAAATAAATATTCTGCATCATATGGCAGAGCCTATTTCTCCATAAAATACTATTTATTTCATTAAATATTCATCTGCAGAAGCAATTTTAATGGCTTCATGTATCAAATTCTTTTCCAGTGTTTTCATTCATTGGTCGTTAAGAAGTGTTCCTTTTCAAACTGCTATGGTGCTGGACCCTTCTTTAGCCTCTAAAGAAGCCAGGAAGAAAGGACCTGGGCACCACACAGACTTTTCAGGAAAGGCAGGACTACCCCATCTCAGTTCAAAAGAAGGGGAAAGATTAGCTCCCCTGTAAAGAGGTAGAAAATATCCCAGAGGTATGAAAAAGTGTTGGATAAATTTTGCTTGGGGCAGCTGGGGAGGACTTTGACCTATGGCTGAGTTCAAGTTGATGGGAATGGACATTTAAACCAGAAAATAAGAAATTCTAGAAGATAGAATATTTTTTTCTTTCCTCCTTTACCGCATCCTCTTTCCAGCAACCCTAAAGAGTTCTATTCTCCCAACCCCCAACCCTGTACGTGTGCTAATTCTGTCCCCTGGAGTCGCAATGCCTGCCACCCTCATCCATAGCTGTCAAGATCCTCCTGGTGTTCCTGACCCTGCACTGAGTTGAGAGATTTCAGACCCTTTTCCTGTAATGCCCAATAATGATTCATAGGAACACACATGACGTCCACTCTGAAGAAACAGACAGATCCAAACAGAACCACATGAGAAGTGTATAAAATGCACTAAAAATAAAGTATTGTAAAAGTTAATGAACCTCCAGAGAGTGGATATGGAATCATGAAGAATAAGTAAGCCTGGATGTTTCCAGCCAAGACACTCTTTTACCATAACTCCCAGTGTTCATGAAAGGAACCAATTGCAGAAATGTCCATGAGTCTACAGCAGCTGTTTTCATAAAATGTTTCACCCAACACAAGTAAGACTTATGACCCACTCCCCATAGAAAAGCAAATTGGAAGAATGAGGATGAAGTAACATTTGAAAAAGTTACCCAGGAGGTTCCAGTATGGCCCCTGCCCTCTCCTATACAGATTACAGCTCTGTACCATAGATATAATGAGGTATGCAAATGTGGTTAGTGCTCTAATAAGTCATATCCATAATCTTCTAATAGCTTAAAGGCTGCAGGAGCACTTTCTGGTACATGCCTATATCCTGAAAGGAAACTCAGAATGTTTTGCTATCAAATGATCTAGAAGGGAAACAACCCAAATGTTCGTGATGGAAAACAGATAAACCAAATGTGGTATATACATCTGATGGAATGTTCTTCAGACACAAAAAGATGGAGATTCTGATACGTGATAAAACATGGACTAACCTTGAAAACGTTATGCTAAGCGAAATAAGCCAACACATCTAGAGGTGCCTAGAATATTCAGATTGACAGAAACAGAAAGGAGAAAGGTCATTTCCAGGGTCTAGGGAGAGATAAATGGGTAGGTAGTGTTTAATGGGTGCAGAGTTTCTTCTTAGGAAGAGGGAAAAATGGTAGTGATGGTTGCACAATAATGTGAATGTACTTAATGACACTGAACTGTACAACACAAATGGTTAAAATGGTAACTTTTATGTCATGCATATTTTACCATGATAAAAAAAATTCACCAATCCTGAAACAATTAGGAGCGGGGGAAAGGTGTTGTTGAGCACCCCCAAATCTCCAGAGAATGAATAAATCCAGTGCCTGGAGTACCAAGGGTGAACACAGCTCACAAGGATCTGTGTGATGCTCCAGATAAGTCCAAGGAGGCCCCCACAACGCAAATCATTTGGAAGACTGTAAGGGAAGAGCTCTAACGACCAATTGCTGCTCCACCTCTCTTAAAAGCATTGTAGAAATAGAATTTTGTGTATAGTTTTTATTTGTTTCAGAGAAATTCTCGTAAGCATTGAGTTCCCCTGGGAGCTCTAATGGGTCTGAAATGTTTTCCAACTGAAACGTGGTAACACATGATCACCTAGCAATGAGGGGTTCTAAAAAAATAAAGGCAGTTAGTAAAGTTGGTGATGCTTTATGGAATGAAAATCTTTCAAAACTGTATTATGTATTTATCCCATGACATAACAAACAGTCTATAAAATTTAACTTTTCCTTCAAGACTCAGGGTCACAATTGTGCCATAGAAATAGAAATAGCTGGTACAGAACATCTGACAAATTTAGCCTTCCTTCATCCCCTAAGCATGCAAGCACACAATAGGAGGTTTTAAATTTTAATTGGTGAAGAAAATTGCCTGGAATGTGCTTTGTTGAAAATGGCTGGACTTCTTACCACTCACCCTCTTTTCATAAAACTGAACTAGTGGCTCACAGGGAAATTCATAGCATTAAATGCTTATGTATTAGTCTGTTGTCTGCTATAAAGATACTATATGCTTATGTATTAGTCCGATCTCTGCTATAAAGATACTATCTGAGACTGGGTAATTTATCAAAGAAAGAGGTTTAATTGACTCACAGTTCCACATGACTGGGGAGGCCTTGGGAAACTTACAATCATGGCAGAAGGCAAAGGGGAATCAAGGCACATCTTACATGGCAGCAGATGAGACAGAGAGAGAGAAGGAGAAATGAGGAACGGCCAAACACTTACAAAACCATCAGATCTCGTAAGAACTCATTCATTATCAAGGGAACAGTATGAGGGAAACTGCCCCCATGATCCAGTCACCTCCCACTAGGTCCTGCCCTTGACACTTGGAGGTTACAATTCAAGATGAGATTTGCATGGGGTCACAGAGCCAAATCATTTCAGCTTATATTAGAAAATTTGAAACATCTCAGAGCAATAATCTCAGCTTCTACTTCAGGAAATTAGAAAAAAAAAAAAGAACTAAATAAATCTAAAGCAAGCATAAGGAAGGAAATAATATATTTAAAAATAGAAACCACCAAAACTGAAAACAGAAAAATAATAGGGAAAAGTCAATGAAGCAAAAAGCTGGTTATTTTAAAATATCAATACAATTTATAATCTTCAAGCCAGACTGACAAGAGAAAAAGACTCAAATTATCAATATAAGGAATGAAAAAGAACATATAGTGATAGGCAGCCCTGCCAGACATTAAAAGGTTAATAAAGGAATACCAAGAACCACACTACTCACATAAATTCAAGCTTATATGAAATAAATGAATTATTGAAAACCAATTGCCAAAATTCACCCAAGATGAAATAGATAGCCTGAATAGTCCTATAACATTAAAAAACTTAAATTTATAGTTTAAAACTTTACACAAAAGAAACCTCCATTCCCAGATAGTTTCACTGATGGCTTCTACCAAACATTTTTAAAAAGAAATTACACCAATTCCACATGATCTCTTTCAGAAAATAGAAGAGGGAACACATCTCAATATATTTTGATGAGGCCATTATTGTCCTGATAACTAAACCAGACAAAGACAATACAAGCAAATAAAAATTAAAAAAAAACCCTACAAACTCATATTCTTCATGACTAGCAATGTAAAAATCCTCAACAAAATATTATCAAATCAAATCCAGTAATATGTCCTTGATCTTGGACTTCCCAGCCCTTAGAACCATGAGAAAATCGATTTCTGTTGTTTAAGCCACCGACTCTGTGGTATTTTGCATAGTAGACCAAGAAGACTAATACAACAGGGATACATATTACGATGGAAGAAATAAAAATGTACCTATTCACAGGCAACATGAATGTCTACTAGAAAATCCTAAGGATTACACACATATACACACCAGTTGTATTTCCACATAGTAGCAACGTGCAATTTAAAATCAAAATTTAAAAATAAACATTTAGAATAGCTTCCCACAAAATGAAATATTTAGCAATATATCTAACAAAACATGTACAGAATCTGTGCATGAATCTGTACAGAATCTGAAAAATAGAAAATGCTCATGAAAGAAATGAAAGACATAGATAAGTGGAGAGACTTAATATGTTCATGAATTGGGAGAGTCAGCATAGTAAAGGCATCAGTTCTCCCCAAAATCATCTCCAAATTTAATATAATTTCAATCAATATTGTAGCAGAATTTTTAAAGATATATAAAAACAAATTCTAAAATATCTGTGGAAAGGCAGAGAAATTAGAGTAGAAAAACCATGTTGAAAATGGATAAAATCAAAGGAAACACACTACTCAATTTTAAGATGTATTATACAATGGTAGTAATCAATACAGCATGGTATTGGTAAAGAGATAGATCCGTAGAACAGTATCAAGCCCAAAAATAGACCCACATAAATATGACCAATTGATTTTTGACAAAAAGTGCAACAGCAATTCAACGGAGGAAGGATGAGTTTTTCAACAAATGGTGTTGAAACAAATTATATTGGACAGTCAAAGCCCAAAAAACTAAAATGAACATCTTCTGAAACATCACGTTATCCAAACAATAATTCAAAATAGAACACAGATCTAAATGTAAAACATAAAACTATGAGACGTTTAGGATAAAGAATAAGAGAAAATCTTGATAACCTAGGGTTAGGCAAAGAGCTCTTAGACATAGTACCCAGAGCTCAATCCATAAATTTTTTAAAACATTGATAGATTGGACTTCATCAAAATTTAAAACTATTGATCTGTGAAAGACACTTTTAAGAGAATAGAAACACAAATTACAGACTGGGAGAAAGTATTTACAAGTCACATATCCAACAAGGACTTGGATCTAGAATGTATAAAGAAGCCACAACAGTCAGAAAACAGCTTGATTAAACAATGGGCAGGAGCTTTAATGGATATTTTACTAAAGAGCATATGTAAATGGTCAATAAGCACATGAAAAGATGATCCACACCATTAGCCTTCAGGGAAATGCAAATGAAAACCTCAAGAGATAGCATTACACATCTATTAGAATGGCTGAGATAAAAAGCTACTGATAGTACTGAGTACTGACCAGGATGCAGAGCAACTGGAACTCTTGTATCTTGTTACTGGGAATGTGAAAAGGTACAGCCACAATGGAAACCAGTTTGGAAGTCTCTTATAAACTTACACATACACTTAAGGTACACATACGATCCAGTCATTCCACCCCTAGGTACTTGCCCTAGAGAAATATAAATGTGTGTTCACACAAAAATCAGTATATGAATGTTTATAACAGCTATATTTATAACCACCAAAAACTGGAAACAACCCAAAAGTCCTTCAACTAATGAATAGATGACACACCGAACATATCTTGGCAATGAATGACTAGCCAGAAACAAAAAGAAAGAACTGACTGGTGTACACAGCATCTAAGATGAATCTCAGAGACATTGTGTTGAGTGAAGCCAGTCTCAAACATGTTACACACTGCTCAGTTCAATTTACTTGTCATTCTTCAAAACATAAAGCTGTAGTGACAAGGAGCATCAAGGGGTGAAGAGGCAAGGAGGGTGTGAATACAAAGGAAGGGCAGATGACAGGAAGCAGGTTTTTGAGTAATGAGTTTACTTGGAATCCTGATTGTGAGGGCGGTTACATGAACCTATACGTGTTTTCAAACTCATAGAACTATACACATACACACACACACACACACACACACACACACACGCAAAGTCAATTTTATTGTATGTTCATTTGGAAAGAATTTTAATTGAAGTATAACAAGAACTACTTTCTACAAAATGAATGATAGACTCAACTATTGGAACCGTCTCCAGCTCAATTGCTTCGCTCCTCAACAAACTCTTCCTTTTCATTGTTGTGTTCTGTGTTCTTTGATGTGTATCAGAATTCAAAATATTTTCTTATGTTAGCATCCACAACAATCCAAGACCAATAGTATTTAAAAACCTGGATACAACATCAGGTTGGATGCAGTTACTCATGCCTGTAATCCTAGTATTTTGGGAGGCGAAGCCAGATGGATCACTTAAGGTCGTGAGTTCAAGACCAGCCTGGCCAACATGGTGAAACTCCCATCTCTAGTAAAAATACCAAAAAAAAAAAAAAAAAAATAGCTGAGTGTGGTGGCACACACCACTAATCCCAGTTACTTGGGAGGCTAAAGCAGGAGAATTGCTTGAACCTGGGAAGTGGAGGTTGCAGTGAGGTTGCAGTGGGCTGAGATTACACCATTGCTCTCTAGCCTGGGCAATAGAGTGAGATTCCATCAAAAAAAAAAAGCCTGGATACAACATCAATCTCATTAACCCATTTAACATCACTTGTAAAAATCCTTATACCAATCAGCCTTCTGAGTTAACTGGGTCTTTTTGTAGTTTGCCCAAATGTAAATTTTGCCATTTGTTTATCCCTAGAGATACTGCCAGTACAAACAATGTATCTATTAAGCAACTATGGGTATAAATGGAACCTCACTTATCTGGTTGTTCAAATTCCTGATTTTCATTGCTCTGAATACTTGACGGTTTCAAAATCCAAAAGCCCTATAACTGAAGTCTTGCTGTAGGTACTGACATTTATTTAATCCAACGTAAAATTATCAGAGCCTTATAAAACACACATACACCTGTAATCCCAGCACCTTGAGAGGCCAAGGCAGGTGGATTGCTTGAAGTCAGGAGTTCAAAGCCAGTCTGGCCAACATGGTGAAACCCCGTCTCTACTAAAAATACAAAAAATGAGCCAGGCATGGTGGTGCGTGCCTGTAATCCCAGCTACTTGGGAGGCTGAGGCAGGAGAATCGCTTGAACCCGGGAGGTGGAGGTTGCGGTGAGCCAAGATCGCACCACTGCACTCCAGCCTGGGCAGCAAGAGCAAGACTCTGTCTCAAAAAAACAAACAAACAAACAAAAAATCTTTATTACAAAGCTATCAAATGCATATTTTAAAGATATTTATTTCTTACATCTATAATCCAACAGGTCAGTGAACTAATAGATGCTTGGATGATACTCATTATCTGTTTATTCATACACTGGACATCAACTGGCCTTTAATCCACAGCAAAAATCCTAGTCAGTGCCTCAGATGGAGTGGCAGACACTTATTAAACTCTGCTAAAACTTCCATCTATAGCCACATCTTCTTTTACTCCTTCTTTAAAACTTCGATACGGATGTAACCCAAGAGGCCATTTTTTCTAATTTCACTGTCTGTTGGCAGTCGTCTTCATGAATCGTCTGCACAAGTGTGCATTGTATATTCAAGGGCAATTAAGTTGCTAATAGTCAGCTATTTCCAAAGTCGCCTGCTGCAGATGATGATGTATGATGGAGCATCCGATGCCAGAAATGTAACTGGAGAAAGGAGGCTGTGTTTTTGCTTCACTCTCATTAATAAAAGAATCTAGCAGAACTGAAAGGAAGAGCCCAAGTTTTGTACTGAGTGCTTTATGTCGAACTTACAGTACAGTGAGGTGTTGCCGTGTGAACTGGTTTATGGCACATATGGGACAAGAGAAGAGACCAACATATTTTTTTCCATTTAGTCGTACCAAATATTCTGCCTCTTTCCCTACAAATTCCTTCTGAAACACTTAAGCAAGATAAGATTGCTCTCCCTACCCCAGATAGAAATGTTTTAGCTCATTAAACCCTTTCTTCCAGAATACTAATTCTGTGCTTGACTGATGCTTTATTACAGATAAGAGAATAATTCAAAATTAAAAGACGTGAAATGAAGCTCTTCTAAGCTATCACTTAGGCCATTTGAGGGAAAAAATACTCTTACCCGATGCAATTTTTCAATAATAAAATGCACACAAACATTTGTTCAAAGTTCTGATGGCCTGATTTTACCTTATTTTCTGAGTAGCATTTATTGTGTGATGTGAATGGCCATTCGGGTTCCAAAAGCTACCCTTTCGGGAGAGAAGGTTTCTTGAGCACCTTTTTCTCTGTTCTGGGTTAGGACAAGGCTACTTGTCTGGCTCTCTGGGACTCTGGGACTCCCCCTGCTGGCCAGAAAGCACATTGCCCGACTGTGCTGACCTAAAACCAGTGGGCTCCGGTCGGGTAGGTCCCCTGCTGCAACTTAGCTTAGGTGCTTTCAATGTCAATTATGTTCAAGTAGGAGTTTTCAGCCCTTTCAGATTTGCTAAGTGGTCCTGAGGACACATTGGACGTGAACTTTTGTCCTTAGGCGTTTACAAGGTGCCCCCAGTGAGGGTAGCTAAACGGACTAAACATGACAATCAAATGTCACCCAAGGCTGGCAAAAGTGTTAGAAGGTGTTTGCCTCCAGTGACCACCCGCCTTGGCTCCTGAGTGCCTTCTCCTCCACAAAGCTTGTCCCTAAAGCATCTGACACCGAATCCCCTTTGTGTCACAAACAGAACATAGGCAAAAGAAGTCCACTTTCAGGCCGGGCGCGGTGGCTCAAGCCTGTAATCCCAGCACTTTGGGAGGCTGAGACGGGCGGATCACGAGGTCAGGAGATCGAGACCATCCTGGCTAATATGGTGAAACCCCGTCTCTACTTAAAAAAAATACAAAAAAACTAGCCGGGCGAGGTGGCGGGCGCCTGTAGTCCCAGCTACTCGGGAGGCTGAGGCAGGAGAATGGTGTAAACCCGGGAGGCGGAGCTTGCAGTGAGCCGAGATCCGGCCACTGC
This sequence comes from Macaca nemestrina, assembly GCF_043159975.1. NCBI lineage: Eukaryota > Metazoa > Chordata > Mammalia > Primates > Cercopithecidae > Macaca > Macaca nemestrina. The sequence continues at coordinate 5,573,616 of NC_092133.1, forward strand.
ACTCCAGCCTGGGTGACAGAGCGAGACTCCGTCTCAAAAAAAAAAAAAAAAGAAGTCCACTTTCAGAGAACTGGGCATTTTAAGCCAGCAGCTGAAATGTGGAACAAAGGTTTTTTTTCTATAAAGCCATTTCCAGAATCTTCCTACACGTGGAACATCCACTCCACCCCTCCACCCCCCGCCCCCAAAGCAGAGGAACTGCATTGAGAGGAGTGAACCGGCTGTCTCTCCCCCAAGGCCAGCCTGGTTATGGGGGTGGGTCACAAGGGGCCATCCCTTGGCCTGCAGCAGAAACGCAGGCTGTGGGGCAGGTTTCTTTTGTCCTCCAATATTATGCAAATAAGTAAATCAAATTAAGTACCTGAGATTTTTTTTTAATTAAGGGTTTGGTTTTGATTAGATGTGGATCTGTTGTAGGCAGAAGAAATTTTATTCCAAAACCCTAGACACCTCGGCTTTTCTGCAGGTCTTCAATCAGGGCAGATCTCCCAGAATGGCAGGGAGCTCATCTTTTGATTTTCAGGTGGGTGGACACATGGGACAAGGGTAAGAATTGAGCCTGAGAATAACAGAAGGAGAGACACAGGTCTATAACTTCTTTAGAAGTCAAACTCAGCTGCTCAGCTCCTCTGACATTTTTTGTGTGTGCATCATAAAAGAAAACAACAAGCTATAGTCCATATTTATCCAAAAGAGGTTCACTGAGTCCCATAAACCAGAACTTGAATGTTAGAAGCCCCTATAGCACCAATCAAGACCAGAAACTAGAGATCATAAAATTGAGGAATGCTAGAGTTGGAGACCACCGGATGTGACCCTCTTCATTAGGAGGCATTTTTACCTTCTATTCCACTCAAAGGGGTATAGTTTCTGCAGAAGGCAGGCAAAGGCCATAGGCTGTAAAGGAAAATTGCAGGGGAATCATGATCTTCCACACAGAAGCCAAAATAATTCTTTTCAAATAACAAAAGCAGCTTTCATCTCACATGTGCCAGCACTGTACCGAGCACCTCACCTGCATCATCTCATTGCACTTTCACAAAACTTTATGAGGTTCGGATGGTGCTCTCAAATGTATTCCCGTGCCACAGATGGAGAAAGTGGGGTCCAAAGAGGAAGTATCTTGAAAAAGATCAGAAAGTAAGAAGTCTGGATCAAGCTCAGTGCTAGAACACTGCCTGGTACATGATAGGTATGCAATAAATATCTGTGGAATGAGCGAGTGCATAGATGAGTGAAATGTGGGAGAGGATGCAGCTCAGAACACAGTCTCCAAGCCATCATCTCAGCAATACAGATTAGGCAATGCAAGTGGATAATCCCAAGGTATGGTACTGTAACGCAGAAGAAAGAAGATGAAACCTGGATCCTTTCTGTGGGTTTGCTGAGCCAGTCACATGATCTCAGACAAGCCCAATCTTCTCTTCTTTCAGTAATTGGAGCTTTGCTTTGAGCAGTTCTCACTGGAACATGGGGTCCTATAGATTTTGGCCAAGCAAGTCACATGGAGCCACTTGCAGGCATCTGGGTGGAGCTAAACAAGTGTTACCAAAAACAGTATCTCTAGGAAGTGCCAATTTAGAACCAAGTTAGAACCAATAAGACCATCCAGGATCAAGTCACCATCTGGAAGAAGCCTCAAGCAATCAGGGAGAGAGCTCAGTGAACCCCCAGGGAGCTGAGGAACCAGCTCATCACCTAGTCCCACCCTTCACACCAGCCACAGTAGGATATTGAATGTAAGTCAGTGTTATTCTCATCCCAGTCAGAAGGGAGATTAATTGACATCATTTCATTGTTTATCTGATTGAAAAACACAGATTCAAATGCAAAAGAAATACAATGAACCAAAATATGTTTGACCTTCCTAATAATCAATTAAAGATAAATTAAAATAATAAGACACCATTTACCTACAAAATTGACAAAGATTAAAAAGACTGATAAAGCCCAGGATGGATTAGGGTATAGGAAAAGGGAGATGCTTCTGTATTGCTGGTGGCAAAACAAAATGGCACAACCTCTTGAGATGGTAATTTGGCAACATGTGACACAAGCCTTAACCATGCCAACACCTTTGAACAAACAACTGGAAACACACAGTAAAGAGATACTTGAATCAGGATGTTCACTGCAGTATTGTTTATAAAAGTAAACAGTAAAAAAGCTAAATATTTAGCAATAGTATAGATAAATAAATATGGTAGAAAATTCTGTTGTCATTCAGATGAAAATATAGCTCATGTATGTGTGTGGAGAGGACAATTCACTAACCAGACAAAAAATACAACCCAACAGCATAAAAGAGTGATCTAAGCGACATTCAGCCACACTGTAAATTACACCATGAGCTATTACCAGTGGTCATTTCTGGGTGATAACGTGATGGATAATTTTCCCTTCTTCTTTATATTTTCAGATATTATCAGATAATTTTGATAATCATGTGTTAAATTTCTAATCATCAAATAATCAAACCAATGAATTTTTTAAAAATACAGTGAGTGAGAGCAGCCACGAGCTGCCTAGAAAATGAATCTATGTTGTCTCTAAATTACCAAAAGAATTATTTTTAATATTAACAGAGGAAATTTTCTCATTATGGCAAAAATGGAAACAGGAAGAGAAAAATTAGAAAAAATATGTACATAATAAAATGAAACAAGAAAGCATAATACAGGGAGACATAAATGTAAGCTATTTAGAAACAGAAAGTATAAAATTAGAAATAATAGGAATAGCCTATGAGGTCACTCCAACCTTAGCTCCGGCCATACTGTATATTAGAGGATGCCACCAAGTGACAGTGACCCAGGCCACATGTGCTGGCATAGGGTAGAGAAGGCAGACATGGATCCAAGAACTTATGCAAACTCAGAAAAGAAAAAGGGAAAACATTTAGACCTGTTGGGAGAAAAGCTGAGTGTTGGGAGAGAAGCTGAGGCAGGCCTTGCATGTCTGACATAATGTAAAAGAGTCTTGGAACATGTCCAGGGTCCAGGGTCTAAAACCCCTCATGGCCTTTGGAACACCAAGCTCTGTGCCAAAGGGTGGAAGGCTACCCTGACGCACCATAATCTAAGCCCAGGGCATAAAACCGCTCATGGCTTGGATAGAATACAGGGCTCATGGCTCTGGAATGTGTCTAGATTTGCTGGCTCCTTGCTCCTTGCTCTCCCAGGATCGATTGTATCTTGAGTTAAAAGAACCTGCTCCCCATTATGTCAAGTAGCAGAGCATATGCTAAACCGTCACAGCTGTAAATCATGTGCTTAATGCAATGTGCCCTTTTGACCCCCACATTCTCACCATGTGTTTCTTTGTTTGATCACCAAAAAATAATCTGGACTTCCAGAGCTCAGGGCCTTCGCAGCTGCCACACTCGCAAAGGCCCCCTGGACCCACTTTCTCTCTCAAACTGTCTTTTCTCATTTCTTTGATTCTGCTGGACTTCATCACCCCCACAACCTGGTGTTGGGTTCTATCCCCACAACACAGACCCCTAGCTATTACTCTACACTCAAATAAATTCCACAGGAGCTAAAGATATTTTTTAAATCATTACTGGGTTTTTTTGTTGTTTGTTTTGTTTTGTTTTTTTGGAGATAGGGTCTCACTCTGTCTATACAAACATGTTTGTCTATACAAAGTTTTTTTAAAAAGGTCTTAATATTTTATAGAAAAAATGTATCCATCTTTTCCTTTATGACTTCTGTCTTGGCATTATGATTAAAAAGACATTCTCCACTCCAAGATTAGAAAAATACTTACTTATGTCTTCTTTTAACAACAAAAGGATTTTAGGCCAGGCTTGGTGGCTCATGCCTGTAATCTCAGCACTTTGGGAGGCCAGGGCAGGCAGATCACTTGAGCTCAGGAGTTTGAGACCAGCCTGGGCCACATAGCAAACCCCGTCTTTACAAAAAATATGAAAGTTAGACCGTCATGGTGGTGTGCACCTGTAGTCCCAGCTACTTGGGAGGCTGAAGCTGGAGGATCACTTGAACCCAGGAGGTGGAGGTTGCAGTGAGCTGAGATCACAACACTGCACTGCAGACTGGGTGATAGAATAAAATACTGTCTCAAAAAAAAAAAAAAAAAAAAGAAGAAGAAGAAGAAGAAATTCAAGTCCAAAGTCAGTCTTACTGGGTTGAAATCATGGTGCCAGAAGGCTGTGTTCTTCCTGGAGGCTCAAAGGGAGAATCTGTCTCCTTGTCTCTTCCAGTATCCATCAGTGTCTGCTTTCTCCGGACTTTCCTCTGTCTTAAAGCCAGTATTGCAGGCATCTTTCAGTCTCTCTCCCTCCTTCATCCATCTTTCAGGAATCCTTATGATAACATTGGGACTGACCAGATGACCCAGGAAAATCTTCCTTTCTCAAGATTCCTAATCACATCTGCAAAGTACCTTTTCCTATGTAAGGTAGCATATTCATAGTTTGGGGGCATTATGATGTGGACATCTTTTGGAGGGCATTTTTCTACTTACTACAGGGAACTAAATGAGTTAATGAACCAAACTCAGAGCTTGGCAAACAACAGCACTCAGAAAGCGTTGGCTAATACTACGAGTTATTCATGATCAAAGAATGTGTGAAATTTGTTTGGGTGTGGCAGCTCATGCCTGAAATCCTAGCACTTTGGGAGGCCAAGGCAGGAAAATCACTTGAGCTCAGGAGTTTGAGACCAGCCTAGGCAACATAGTGATATCTCATCTCTATTTTAATTTTTTTAAAAAAAGAGGCCAGACACAGTGGCTCATGCCTGTAATCTCAGCACTCTGGGAGGCCGAGGCAGGTGGACTGCTGAAGGTCAGGAGGTGATCTCATGGGGAGAGAAGAGACAAGAGAGGTGGAAAGAGAGAAAGAGAGTGAAGGTGCCAAACTCTTTTTATCAACCAGCTCCAAGGGAGCTCTCAAAGGAACTAATAGAGAAGTAACTCACTTCCCTCCCTCCAGGACATTAATCTATTCATGAGGAATCCAAACACCTCCTTCAACAATAGGGATCAAACTTCAACATGAGATTTACCCGGGTCAAATATCCAAACCACAGCACTGTATGTGTGCAAGTCTGTGTCTATGTATAACAAGAAGGATGCACACCAAGTCTTAGTAATGAGTGTTGCTAGGTGGTGGGATTCCAGGTGATCTTGACACTTGCATACTTGTGAGTGCTTCGAATGTTTTGCACAGACAACAGGTTTCCCTGGTTTGGTGGACGACAGCTTTTCTCTTCTTGGGAACCATCAGCAACATCACAGAGGAAGAAACACCAGGGAGCCAAGGGGCCAGCGGCATCCTGAACCTTCAACTTCTCTGCAACACACTTTATGTAGGCTATTCCCCTTCCCAACCCCCCAGCGTAGTTGTTAGGGCAAGATGAGAAAATTAGAAGATAATGTGAAGATAAAAAGATCAAGACACATTCCAGAAATTATTCCTCTTGGAGGCTGACCACAATTAGCCCCCAGCTTCCTGAAAGCAGAGGCCTCAGAACCCCTCATCAGGCACAGTGTCTGTGTGTTGTGGGTGGGCCAGACTTCCCAGCTACCTTGTTGGTGCTCATACCTAGGATCCCCCATACACACATACCCCCTGCTCCCTCCTCGCCGGGCTAGACCCCACTTCATCTACCAGCTCTCAGTTTAAATATTGCTTCCCTGATCCAACTGACCCATTATGGACCGTCATAGCACCCTGCATGTCTTTCTGTGTTTTCAAGCCAGTGCCCAACGGAGGTAATGAGAGGTGTAAAATAATAAATCTTCTTTGCTGTAAGCTACTGTTTATAGTAACATGTAACTTGTTACAGTATCTATGGGAAACTAATACATTCACGTATGACCCTCTGGTGCAAATACTACTTTGATCCCCATTTTATAGAAGAAAACCGAGGTTTGTTTAGAGTAATTAAGTAATGGGAGAAACACTTTAATATTTTCCTGCTCATAGCGGGAGGGAGCTGGGGTGTTTATACTTCAGCTCCAACAGTCCTGGATGGAGATGGGTGTCGGTGTTCATTCCCAGGCACTTCAGGTCTACCATACCTGCTGTGGCCCATAGGGCTTCCCACAGGTAGAGGACAGAGGGAAGGGGAGGAGAGGAGAGGGGAGCGAAGGAGAGGGGAGGGGAGGAGAGAATTTCAGAAAAGACTTGAATTATTATTCAACTTGATTTCCACTTGAATTATTACCTCAGATTATTTAATGTGCAGCTCGCTAAGGCCTCTCAATTCTTGCTTCTCATTAATGGTATATTTTTGTCCAAAAATACAGCAACTTCAAGTTCCACGATTTGAAACAGATGAAACTGATCAAGTAGGATATTTGTCAATGAAGATTCTAAGCAGAGGCTGGCAGACTAGCATGATCTGCAAACCAAATCTGACCCAATGAGCCAAGAATGAATTTTACATTTTTAAACAGTTGAAGAAAATAAAAAGATGATTTCATCATACATAAAAATTATATTAAATTCAAGGCCAGGCTCACGCCTGTAATCCCAGCACTTTGGGAGGCTGAGGCGGGTGGATCACTTGAGGTCAGGAGTTCGAGACCAGCCTGGCCAACATGGTGAAACCCCATCTCTACTAAAAATACAAAAATTAGCTGGGTATCATGGCATGTGCCTGTAATCCCAGCTGCTCCAGAGACTGAGGCAAGAGGATTGCTTGAACCCGGGAGGTGGAGGTTGCAGTGAGCCGAGATCACGCCACTGCACTCCAGCCTGGGTGACAGAGTGAGACTCCGCCTCAAAAAACAATTATGTTATATTCAAACTTGAGTTGTCCATAAGTAAAATTTGATTGGAACACAGCCATTCCACTCATGTAGGACTTGCACATGGCTGCTTTTGAACTACAACAACAGAGCTGAGTAGGTGCCACAGAAGGTATGGCCCTGCAAAAACCCAAGTTATTTACGCTCTGGCCCTTTAGAGAAGTTTGCCAGGCAGCCAGGCACACGATGATGTATCTTTCAGGTACTTGCTCCACCCCAGTGGGAGAAACAACTCTGTCTCCCATGTGATCCAGCCCAGATCCTCAGCAAAATGTCCTTCCCAACTGCCCCAGGTGATGCCTCTGTCCTGTGGCCACAGGAATATTAAAGCAATAGAGCCTATTTCTTTTTCTCCTCTCCGCATCATTCCTGCAGCTCCAAATATTTCACTGCCCAAGAAGACATGCCCTTCCTTCCGGCCAAATCGTTGCATCACGTTGTCCTGGTTCAATGCATTCTAACCCATGGACAGAACAGAATGTAGAAAACAGCACCAAACATGCACGACCACACACAGAGCTCTTATGAGATACATTTCCCATGAATATTGCTTAACCTAATAATTTTCACTGTTTTAATACCATCAATTTCCCTCCTGATCAGTGCTACCCATCAGGAAGTATCTTCAGGTAATTAACATTTTTACATTTTTAATTATGAAATCTTTCCTGAGCTGGCAGGGTGTCAGAGATGAGAAGCATCAAGCATCAATGGTGCTGTGATCTAAGGATTACTGGAGGCCTGGAAAATCAAGGAGGGTGTGAATTCTGCCACCTGCTGTGTCAGTACCCTCGTCTAAAACAGAACTGGACATTGGCACAAAATAACGGGGCTCAGTAGAAGCAGCTGTGTTTGGTGGCCAACTTTGCTCTAAAACTTCAATGCCAAAAGCAGACGTCACTTTCATCAGAAGACACTGGGATTCCGTTTTTAAGGAGAGAGAGGGAGCCTGCTCCAGCCAGCCTCCACGCAGGGCTGGGACACAGTGCAGACTCCCTTCTGATAGCCACTTTGGGTTTCCATCCCACTCCCCTCTCGCCTTTGTAGTCACACTTTAAATGTTTTCTTCCCTCATCTCTACTTTGTCCTTCCCTCACAGCCCTCTTTATCCCACAGTCCATTTAAAAATTATATTTAACAACCTGCACATATCAAATCAGAGTTTGGGTTGTTCCCCTATTCCTAGGCTGCTGTAGAAGAAGTGTGTGCCCATAGAAATGCCCCAGAATGGTAGGAAATCAGGACTAGAATGGAAAGAAAAGCAGGAAAGCAATGTCCACTTACAATTACTTGGCAGATTTGCTCGTGTGGTTTGGGGATAATGTTCCTTGATGTGTCTTCATCTCAAGCCCACCTCAGCTTAGACCATTCATATTTGCTAAGCCCTTTCCTCAGCATCTTGTGGCTGGGTTGTCACCGTTCTACCATCAAGGGCAAGCGGGAGGGCGATGTGTTCTGAGCTCAGAAAGGCTCCAAGGCTTGTCTGAGACCACGTCCCATGGAGGGGGCCAGGGTTACCACACAGCCTGTCTCTCCTCCAGGAACAGATCACACACCCCACATATGCAGGGAGCCCTTCATCAACTGTCCCTGCTCCCCAGTCTTAATCCATCCTTCCAATTCCAGCTCCGTCTCTGCCAGAGACACTTCCCTCCCTTCCTTCCCCACCTTTGCTCCCCCTGTTGCGTTGGTCCCTCCAGGAGCAGTGAGGATGTCCACTCTCTCTGACCCCAACTTCCAGGGCTTAGGGGTCCAATACATGTAGCCATAGCAACCAGTGCCGCAAAATTCCTGTTTAAGAGAATGGACAATGAAATCAGAAGGACAGGCCTGTTGAAGGGAAAAAAAAAAAAACTTTCTAAAATCAAGTTCTCATTAAATTACATCTTCCCCCCCTTAATTTCAAAAGTATTCAGGCCAGGTGCAGTGGCACACCCATGTAATCCCAACACTTTGGGAGGCCGAGGCAGGAGGCTCACTTGAGGCCAGGAGTTTGAGGCTGCAGAGTTCTGCCCTGCACTCCAGCCCAGGCAATAGAAAAAGATCCTATCTTAAAAAAAAAAAAAAAAAAAAAAGGGGAATTCTGAGGCCCAGCTTACATAATGCTAACTGGTTGATATATTGGCTTGACAGTTTGGTAAGAAAAAAATTAACTTGTCTTTTGCCTGGTCTAAGTAATTTCATCTGCTCAAGAGTCAAACTTGCCATCTGATGAGGCACACGTGTAAGTACTAGAAGAGAATTATCTTACATAGTCATGTGCATTTAGTCCACAGCACGAAGAGTGCTTGCCTCAGGATCCTCATGAAATAAAAGCAGAGTGCTGGCCATTGAGTGCGTTCCCCATGAATACACTGAACGCGTGAAAGGTTGTCAGGAGATCCATCAGAAATGCTTTTTAAAATTTTGTCCCTAAAGTTCTCATTTTTATGTTGATGGTTGAATTTCTAAGCTTGGGTATCAGGAAATACAACTGGTGGAAAAATGTAGGAATCACCAGAAAATCGCCAGGATTGCCTAGGGAGAAGTCACCCTGGTGCGGCTCCCAGCGGGAGGGGCAACGTCCTTCCAGGGGATGGCTCTGCACATGGGCAGCAACGCTCTCCCCTTGTACCAGCCACTGGTATTTTCACTTACATGGTTCTCAAAAGTCCAGAAGTCACCCACAATTCACTGAAGTCATGTGACACCTTCCCCCCCCCAAAAAAAATGTGC